>NC_054578.1:2431371-2542877 GCF_017654505.1 Polyodon spathula
GCGGGAATGCATGAGCGCTGCAGATGCGGACAGTAACCAACCTCTCAGAAACATGAACCCCGACTGGAGTGAACAAGACTGCCGCAGGAACGGGAACCAGGGACTATTACAAGGTGAGAGGGATATTTTTGATGGTGTTGCTTAGTCATTCAAAGTCTTTAAATATCTTTTAATCAGTTTTTCTGGCGAGGTCTTGAATCTGTTGCTGTGCAGAGCGCTGCTCGGGGCGAGTCGAATAATTCAATACTAATAGCGAAGCACAATCTTTCTGCATTTGCAGCTGGAAATACTAAACAAGAATACAAATCATAATATTCATACTTTGACTGTTTTTGTTTTACTTCCCTTTAAAAAAAAAAAAAAAAAAAAAAAAAACTGCTATTTTAGAAATGTCACCAGTAGGTAAATTAGCCAAATTAACTTTAAAAATTTTAAAAAAAAAATTTTTGTTATTAGTCTTATTTGAAACCATTCCTATCCGTTTATCATACATTCGTGTTCTTACTGGACTCGTACACAAAATATTTATTGTAGATTAACTGTTCTTAATCAAACTTGCTCTTATAATGTACTGTATTTTATTTTGCTCTTAATTTGATTTTATTGCTCTCTCATCAGTGCTTAAATAAAACAGATAAACAATTGAAGGCAGGGCAGAGGCCAGTGTCAAAATATAGCATTTTAAATGGACAGTGTCACATGTTCTGGGCTACAGTGAGGTGTGTGTGAGCCCCGAGCAAAGCCCTCCTTACACTTATATATAAAATCTCTTCTGTACAGGACAGCAGCAATTTTATAGTACATATTAATAACAAAAAAAACATATTGACAATTTTGGCTTAATGTTATGGTGTGGAATGGAGTGAGGGTCCAAGCTTGCTCCCGCCCACACTCGCATTATTCTTCCAAGAACACTGAGGTAGTTAAAATGTAATCAATCAATAACCGGTTACACCTGGAATCATTTTACACAAAAACAAGGGAGACAAACAGAAACCTATCGGAAAGAGAACATTTGAACCAGGACTGGCCAAGGCCAGATGATTCAGTAGGATGGTCAACTCTGACAAAATCACATTATAAAAGAGTAATTCGTTCTAATATAAAAAACTGTTAAAGTCCTTACGTACAGATAAAAATGTGAACATCTCTTACTTGCAAAAGAAAAACAAAGGGGAAAAAACAAGTCTACAGAAAGAGATAGTTATACAGAGTACGTCTTGATACTTTTTATGTTGTCTTTAATAAGTTTGTCATTGTTACAGTTCGATAACGGTATTTTCTGATCAAATATGTTAACTGTTCTATTTGTTTGCTACTGTACTTTTTCACATGCCAAGCATTGGAGATGCTTCAGGCAGGCCACTACAACAGCCAGAGCGAAAACTGCTTTTTATTGACTTGACTTTGATAGAGATCCCAAGGTCAAGATAAATAACACAGAAAGTTGGTAGGCGTTGTAATGCATATTTTATTTGCTAACACAAAAATATAAAACATGGAAATGTGACTGTTCTTTATTTGTCAAAAATAAAATACATTTTCAGCTTCAATTTGAGGCATTGATCACCCCTCAACCAGAAATACTTTAGAAGCCACGCTGGATCCAGCCTCATTCCCAGCGCACCATCCTGTAGTGTCTGGAAAAGCAAAAGTCTCTAGCGGATATAATTGATTTTTCTGTTGACCAGGTGTCCAGTGAACTCAAGCAGACACCTGCAGGGCTGGCCTTTGTCTTCCTGGTATCTCGCTGTCCACTTCCACTGTCAAGCTCCTGGGTGTGAAGAGTTTATTGACTTGGTTGTTATTAGAGGACACTGTGTTGTCCTTAGCATGTTGTGGGGTTTGCTGCAGTGAGGGTAAATGATTTTTAATTGGGGAATTAAAAACATGTAACTGGGTACACTATATCCATTTAAAAATAAATCAATTAAAATTAAAATTAAAAAGCACACCTCATAAATTGTTCCACCTGAATGACCCAGTGACCTCTCTCAGGAGAATTCTGATAATGTGGCTTTGTAGAGGAACCTGGCTGGCAAGTAAGAATTCTAATTTTGTACTCTTTCACGCAGATCCCACAGAGAGCCGTGCTATACCTATCCCTGAAGCACAGGAGGGGTCAAGGATAGAAGCAGTTTACACACAAGAGGAGTCCTTTCACCAGGAGTGGTGTGCGAGTCTAAAGCAGGTTGCAGAGCTGACATTTGCTAAACAGGAAGAGGTCCCTGAAGTTGAATGTGTTATTATTAAAGAAGAATTCGTAGAACAGGACTGTGTCCGTATCACAGAGGATGTTTCTATTGAAAATAACCTCTGTACAGTTGGAGAGAACACCAAGCTGGGATCCAGCCTGTGTGACGATAGTCCTTCTGAATGTGAACTGGGGTTTAGAGGTAATTATGCAACACAAGAAACATTCAGCTGTCTATTAATCTTGCAGAAACTAGCTGCTAAACTGTAGAAGTGTGCTGAAGATTCATATTTTGGTAATTCCACCTCTAAGCTAGGGAGGCTGCCCATCCACATTGACAATGGCTTGCAACATAACTTTCCTTGCTACTGTGCTTGGCGTGCACCCATTATCGTGCCACTTTGCATGTTAGATCTTTGCCTTTCCCTGTTCTGGCAGACTGTTTGCAGTAGTGCTGAGATCACATGTCTCCTCATCAATCCAGTCTGGTTGCTAAGGGTCACCAGAAGAAACATTTCAGTAGAGTCCTGGCATATACACCTGATCTTCTGCTTTTTTTCCTCAATGTGATATTAAGTGGGGTGGAAATCTGTGACTGGTAAATGTGAGTGATATTAACAGGAGTGCGGCAGTAATCAAAGTGATAGCCTGGCAAATTTTCAATGTGATGATAGTAAAAGGAGGCTGGTGTTAACACTGGAACCTTCGCGGGATTAATGAGATTTAAAATGTAAACCAATCTGCAGATGCAGCGGTTGTCCATTTTAAAAAAACAAATAAAAATCACAGATTCGTTGACATTTGAAATCCAATCCCGTCAAAATGAATGTTCAGTTGTTAACAGGAGTGATATTAAGCAGGCTTGACTGTATTCTCACCGGAGTCCACTCTAGGATGGTTATGAGGGGAAGCCCTGCAGAAGAGTAAATGTGTAAGAACGCTGTGGAATAACCTTTGTCTCTCTTCTCTTTTCTCTAGCTGCTAAAGAAAGGGCTCAATTTTCCTGTGCTGATTGTGGGAAGCTTTTCAGTCGTTTATCACGGCTTAAACTCCACCAGCGCATTCACACGGGAGAGAAACCCCATCACTGTACTGAGTGTAGGAAGAGATTCACTCGTTTATCAGACCTTAAAAGACACCAACGAATTCACACAGGAGAGAAACCATACCACTGTAGTGAATGTGGGAGGAGTTTCACTCGAACAGATAAACTTAAAACACACCAACTAAATCACACAGGAGAGAAACCCTGAATGCTGAGGTTTAACTTGGTGGCAAAATCTCGCAAGACAAGAACCCTGTCACAGTAATTTATTCCAGCAGTTGTCTTTTGCATAACTCCAAAAATGCTATTTCAGAAAATAGTCATACCCTTTGATGCTATGATAGTATTGTCTTCAAGGTGCTAGAAATTTTAACCTAATTCTGGAAAATTGTGTGTAGGGGAACCTTCTTGGAGAGTATAAAAGGGTTAGGCATTGCTGTCATTATCAGTAAGTCAATATGGGAATACACAGACAAATCTTTTTTTCTGCAAGTTTTTTGGCCTTTGTGCTTTTTTTTTATGATCATTTTTTATTATGAAATGAACAAAACAATCAAACAGTTAACAATCGCATCTTCACACGTTCTTTAGAAGTTGTTGTAGTGCTTCCACCTCTCCACTAGACAGCAATCGGATGCCACCTCTAAAGGTCCGTGTGTCTGTGGTGTTCCTCAGGGATCTATTGTAGGTCCCTTTGTTTTCATTACATATGGTGCCATTCTGTGATATTTTCTGCAGGCATGGAGTGAATTTCCATTGTTACACAGATGATACTCAGCTGTACTTGTCTTTCAATCCCTGTACTGGGGCGCTGTTAGTCATGCTTGTGGGTTCACAGCACCAATTAAAAAATGTTGATTTATTTAAAATCGATCTCGGCAGCCTTTCCTTAGAACTAAAACTGGAAACAAGAAATTTGGGGTCATTTTTGATCCTGTTCTATCATTTGAGTCTCATATTAGGAACATTACAAAAGCATCTTTTCATCATTTGAGAAACAGAGCTAAACTTCAATCTGTTATTTCTGTATCTGGTGCTGAGAGGCTATGCCTTTGTTTCGTTGAGAATCGACTGTTGTAATGCACTTTTTTTTTTCTGGGATTCCAAAGTATCTGGTGTCTCGCTTGCAGCTTATTGGGAATGCTGCTGCAAGAATTCTAACTAAAACCAGAAAAGGGGAATATATTACTCCTGACTTGGCCTCCTTACGCTGGCTTCCTGTGCAGTTTCAAATTGATTTTATTTTTTAACTAATAAAGCCCTTAATGGATTAGCACCCAATAATTTACAAGATCTGCTGATTCCTAAGAGGAATCTTAGATCTCAGGACGGGATCTTGGTTATTCCCAGGGTAAATGCTAATAGTATGGGAGAAAGGGCCTTTCCTACATTACGGAACGCTCTGCCTTTTTTTGCTAGGAGGAGTTTTACTGTTTTTAAATCAAGATTGAAGACTTATTTATATACACAGGCCTTTATATTATAGTCTTTATTTTTTAAATTGGAAATGTATTTACTTTTATTTGAAATAGTCTTTATTATCTTTATGCTATTTGAATGTTTTATTATGCTGTGCGTATTATGTTTTCTGTAAAGCACTTTGGGCTCTCTGACGTAAGGTGCTATATAAATTAAGTAAATAAACTGGGGCTTCTGGTTTTCGGTTTTTATTCTCCATCTCTCTCCTCCCTTTTAAACCTTAATAGTTTTTAAGGCTTCACTGAATACCAGATTGTTTAAATTAGCGTCGCGCTACTAGAAACTGCATTGTTATAAAGCCCTGGTTGCCCTTGTTTTTCTAAACTGCTTCCTGCAATGGGAAATTATATCAAGCTTATTTTTCACCTGTCACGGCACTGGCACTTTTCATGCAATCACTGAGGCAGATTGATCAGGGATTTTGAGGTTCTTATTATTGTAATGTTATAAAGAAGGCTACTGAAACATGTATGCTTGTCGAAAATTATGAAACCCATTACTGTAATCTCTGTAAAGCTAATCCCGTGTAAACGAATCTGTGCTGCACTATTCTCTCTGTCAGTCCAAAGGGCTTTAGCGTGCTCTGTGCAGAAGAGCAAGCCTCTCTGCAAGAACTCCTGGGTCATTCCGTGACAAATCACCCAACAGCTAGCACCCTGCCACCTCCAGGTCACACCAAACTGTGCTCAGGGTTGTTTCAAGAAAACTTATTTTTTTTGTAGAGACCAACGTGTGGTTCTTGGGCAACCTCCCTAATGTTAATCAACCTTTTACTCAAAGTTTGTCCAACAGCCTTGAATTAGGTGTCATTTTATTGGAAGACAGCTAAGTGAAGTTATACCTTAAAGATTTTGACCTTGGGATGATACCCCAAAAATTAAATAAGGTCAAAGCTATGGGAGCTATTAACCATTTCAAAATACTAATGGACCAGCTCTATACGCTTTATAGCGCGCCTGGCAAAAATCGAATGGAGCTTAAAGAATGTGCAGACACAGTTTAGACATTCAGCTTTGCAAAATTGGCAGAATCTTAGATACTAGGTGGGCGGCATCGAGCTTTAGGACAGTAGATGCTGTGAGGAAAAGTTATCCTGCCCTTCAAACATGTCCCGTCAAAGCCACTCTGTCTTGGCCAGGGGCTTATCGTCACGTGCCTTTGTTAACAGTCTCGGCCTCTGAACTGTCAGTTGAGCTTCAAAGAGGGACTGTACAATTATTGAAGCGCATCGAGCAATCTTCAAGGAAGTGAGGGTGTTTGAGGCCATGGCAGAACAGCCTGGGACATACACCCAACTGACTCAGTGGGGAATTTAGGAGAACGTTTTTGAGGGGGTGACTCTAAATGCAGGAAAATCCAGCGACAAGAAGCTTTGCCAGAGGCAGTTTTTTCCGGAGTTCGGCGAGGAACATGGAAGATCGCATGTTGTCACAAGGTAGACGGGTGCCAGTCAAAACAGAATGCTGCAAGCTGATCGAGGAATTAAAGGTGCTTTGCAAGCAATACTGGTCCAACAAGTCAGATGCATTGTACGGGCAAACCGAAGTGGAATCACTTTGCCAGCAGTTCGGCATTGACTGTCTGTGTACGACTATACGGGCAGACAAAGTAATGGACAAGACCTCCAAAGTGAACTGAATGACCTGCTCATGCGGTCAGCACTATTGTAATCTCTAATGCAGTGTGGGCGTGGCTTTTGTCAGGTGAACCTAATTTGCATCTTAACCCGTGCTGCCCTGCATGTCTCCACTACAGCATCAGTGCTCTTTCTGAACCTTGCCGACCCACCTCTGACAAAATTCAATGTGTTTAAATCATGGTTTTATGAAAATAATGATGGAAATAATGAATGAGAATTTTGTCTTTAAAATGATGTATTTTTGTCAATATCTGTTACCCATGGGCTATGTACAGGATGGTGTGAGATCATATAGTAAGATTCTGAAATCCCACAGACACAAGGACAGGCCCATCAGAGTGGAAATGTTTTAAAAATACAGTAGGCCTAACAGCGTATGAGTATGGTATTTGAAATTACTAATTAAAATTGGCTTGAAAATGTGTTGAAAGTGCATTACATTGATGTTAAGCATTACGCAAATGTCGTCACGCGTAAGCGCTCCAGCACCTCCGCTCCCCCTCGTACATCCGCTCTCTCCTGCTCACACTGAGCTCCTCTCCCCCTCCTCTCCCCCTCTCACATCTCCGCTCCTCCTCCGCTCCCCCTCGTACATCCGCTCTCTCCTGCTCACACTGAGCTCCGGCACCTCCTCTCCCCCTCGTACATCTGCTCTCTCCTGCTCACATTGAGCTCCGGCACCTCCTCTCCCCCTCGTACATCCGCTCTCTCCTGCTCACACTGAGCTCCGGCACCTCCTCTCCCCCTCGTGCATCCGCTCTCTCCTGCTCACACTGAGCTCCGGCACCTCCTCTCCCCCTCGTGCATCCGCTCTCTCCTGCTCACACTGAGCTCCGGCACCTCCTCTCCCCCTCGCTCTCTCCTGCTCACACTGAGCTCCGGCACATCCGCTCTCTCCTGCTCACACTGAGCTCCGGCACCTCCTCTCCCCCTCGTGCATCCGCTCTCTCCTGCTCACACTGAGCTCCGGCTCCTCCTCTCCCCCTCGTGCATCCGCTCTCTCCTGCTCACACTGAGCTCCGGCTCCTCCTCTCCCCCTCGTGCATCCGCTCTCTCCTGCTCACACTGAGCTCCGGCACCTCCTCTCCCCCTCGTGCATCCGCTCTCTCCTGCTCACACTGAGCTCCGGCACCTCCTCTCCCCCTCGTGCATCCGCTCTCTCCTGTTCACACTGAGCTCCAGCACCTCCTCTCCCCCTCGTACATCCGCTCTCTCCTGTTCACACTGAGCTCCGGTTCCTCCGCTCCCCCTCGTACATCTGCTCTCTCCTGCTCACACTGAGCTCCGGCACCTCCTCTCCCCCTCGGTCACAAATGGATTAGATAAAGGGGCATTCAAAACAGAAAATAGGAGGCACTTTTTTACACAGAGAATCGTGAGAGTCTGGAAACCAACTCCCCAGTAATGTTATTGAAGCTGACACCCTGGGATCCTTCAAGAAGCTGCTTGATGAGATTCTGGGATCAATAAGCTACTAACAACCAAACGAGCAAGATGGGCCGAATGGCCTCCTCTCGTTTGTAAACTTTCTTATGTTCTTATGTTATGTTTGGTGCAAACCAAAACCAAAGACCCACCATCCCTACTGTGAAGCATGGTGGTGCCAGCATCATGTTATGGGGATGTTTCTCATTGGCAGGGACTGGGGAACTTGTCAGAATAGAAGGGAAAATAGTATAGAGAAGTCCTTGAGAAAAATCTGCTGCCCTCTGCGAGAAAGCTGAAAGTGGGATGGAAGTTCATCTTTCAGCATGACAATGACCCAAAGCACACAGCCAAAGCTACACTGGAGTGGCTAAGGAACAAAAAGGTAAATGTCCTTGAGTGGCCCAATCAGAGCCCCAACCTAAATCCAATAGAAAATTTGTGGCATGACTCGAAGATTGCTGTCCATCAACGCTCCCCAATGAACTTGACAGAGCTTGAACAGTTTTGTAAAGAAGAATGGTCAAATATTGCCAAATCTAGGTGTGCAAAGTTGGTAGAGACCTATCCCAACAGACTCACAGCTGTAATTACTGCCAAAGGTGCTTCCACCAAGTATTAACTCAGGGGGGTGGAGACTTATCCAATTATGATCTTTCAGTTTTGTATTTTTAATATATAATTTTTTTCTCAATAAAAACTATTTTACCCTTAACAGTGTGGAGTATGGTGTGTAGATAAGAGGAAAAAAAATTCTGAGGCACTGACACAAAAAAATATGAAAAAAGTTTAAGGGGGTGTAGACTTTCTGTAGGCACTGTATGTGATAAATACATTGAACAAGGGGGGTGAGGCTTGGCTGGAGACACAGTACTGAGTATCCTTTGCTATGCAGTGCATTTTAAACCTGTTTTACTCTGGAAAATTTTAAACGTGTGAAAATAAATAATAAATAAATTGGACCTGAAGCACCTGACAAGCGCTGAATAAATGGACCAATATGGGTTACGAGTATTTTGTATTTTGTGTTAATTTTTCATTGGTAAATAAATATACTGCGCTGCCAAGCAGTTTCAGCCTCGTACCTCTGTTTCCTGAACATTGTTTCCTGGTCTGTGACGTCATCACGCACGCCACTCAAGCCTACATTGTGACACACCCCTATAGATATATTTAATGATTCCTTTTTGGTTTATGAACATTTTGTGCAATTTACTTTGGATTGAAGCAAGATTTTTTACACACGGTAAACAGAAATTAAGCTGAAAACCTTTATTGATTAATGTAGGTGCTGGAAAAAGGCAGCCTGCAGTTATACAATTGAAACAGATTAACATGAAAACAGTCTTGGAAAATGAACATTTTTAGTGGCCAATAGCTGACATTCACAGCAGGCTCTATCCCGGGAGAACAGTGCTTTAATGAAATGTAAACGTTCAGTCAACCTTTCACACCCATCTAGTGTTGCAGACTTGGCCAGAAAACAACAGGAATGCCAAACAAAAATGAGCGAACCGACTAATCAAGGGAGGTACAGTAGAATGCAGCAGATATGAAATGGAAAGAGAACAAATAAACCACTGTAGCCTAACTTACTAATTAATGCATGATTCTAGAGCAACAAGACAAAAAGAAGCATGCATACGAGACCTAGCAGGCTCCAACACGGACTGGCAAACGTTTACACCTGGAGAATCCCCATTACCCATAACTGTATTACACAACTGGGATTGTTTCTATTTGTATGTAGCTTGTATCAGTTCAGGCACCAAGGCAATGAAACAGATCCTCCCCCATCCTACCCTATCTTCAGAAGCTCTCGCCCCATGGCCAAACTTCATGTGTGACAGGCTTCCACCGTGCTATCACCAACCACTGTGCAACCAAACAGTATCATTTTTCATTTGAGGAAATGTAATCAGCATTTATTTAATCAAGAATATACATTTCAACAACACCACCACACTCAATTCAGCTCCTTGTATGCACCTTTGGCATTCATTTTCAGGTTACTGATAAAAAAATCTGTTTGGTTTCCATTGTAAAACTGACCAAAGCTAAGCATTGACTTGAAAGAGCTGGAGACTAGTGAGGAGTTACATATAATAATCCTAATGTTAAAACTATGAGACTCAGCAATGCACGAGACAAAAGTAGAATTTGCAGATGCAATTCCAATCTATTTCAAAGATTGCCAATGTGACGGAACAAAGTCAGAATGATTCAAGATGATAAATGGTCCAACACTATGTAGGAGTTCATATTTTCCATCCATGCGTGGAAGCAACTATTATTTTGTTTTTCAGTAAATATCTCTCCATTTTAATCAGATTTACTTCTGGTGTCAATGCAGCCGCAAGTGTCTAAAATTCTGTGAATTCTCTTGTGTCCTATAAGACACAGGAACTGACTGTCAAAAGTTTTCCCACATTTAAACGTTCACTGCATTGATCAGATTTCTCTTTGTTTTGACTCCGCTGGTACTTAAATATGTGAATCTATTCCCACATTCAGAACAGTGATAAGGTTTTTCTCCTGTGTGACTACGCTGATGTGACTGAAGATGTTCTAACTGTGTGAATCTCTTCCCACAGTGTCTCTCTTGTGTGAATGTGCTGGTGTTTTCTAAGATTTTGTAACAGTGTGAAACTCCTCCCACACTCACTACAGTGATAAGGTTTTTCTCCTGTGTGAATGCGGTGGTGTCTTTTAAGGTCTGCTAATCGACTGAATCTCTTCCTGCACTCAGTACAGTGATACGGTCTCTCGCCTGTGTGAACGCGCTGGTGGATTTTAATCTGTGACAAACAACTGAAATTCTTCCCACAGTCAGCACAGGAAATTGGAGCCCCTCTTGTGTGATTTCCTTTAGCAGCTAGAGAAAAAAAAGAGAAGAGAAAGGTAATTGTACAGCATTCCTACACATCGGCTCTTCTGCAGGGATTCCCCTCATAACAATGACCAACTCCTAGAGTGAACTCTGATGAGAATACAGTCAAACCTGCTCAATATCACTCCAGTTAATACTGGCCTCCTTTTATTATCATCACATTGAAATTTGCCAGGCAGAATATAATGCGTGTCAATAAGGGCAAATGCTTGAGAATATCACTCTGATTATTAACACATTCTGGTTAATATCACTCACATTTACCAGCCACTGATTTCCACCCCTCTTAATATCACTGTGAGGAATACAAGTATAAGATCAGGTTTACATGCAAGTGCTGTGTTGAAATGTTTATTCTGGTGACGCTTAGCAACCCAACTGGATTTGGCATTACCTAGTGATGAGACATGTCATCCCAGCACCACTATAAAGTTGTGGGAGCAGCACAACTGCAAACAGTCTACCAGAAACATGGAAAGCCAAAGATCTAACAGCATTGGAAACAGGCATGATAGTGGGTACACATCTACCAGATGCCAAGGATAGTTATGTTGCAAGCCATTGCCATAGTGGTTGGTCAGGCTTCCTAGCTTAAATTGAGGTGGAATGACCAAAAATATGAATCTTCAGCATACTTCAGTTCTTAGTAACCAGTTTCTGCAAGATTGAGTTAGCTGTGTTTTTCTTGTTTTGAATAATTACCTCTAAATCCCAGTTCAAATTGAGGTGGACAATCATCACACAGGTTGGATCCCAGCTTGTTGTTCTCCTCAAGTGCACAGACATTATTTTCAGTAGGATCTTCCTCTGCGATGGGGACACATTCCTGTTCTATGAATTCCTCTTTAATAGGAACACATTTCTGTTGAGGAACCTCTTCGCCTTTAACAAATGTCAGCTCTGTAACCTGCTTTAGACTCGAACACCACTCCTGGTCAAAGGACTCCTCTTGTGTGTAAACTGATCCTACCCTTGGCCCCTCCTGCCCTTCAGGTTTAGGTACAGCACGGCTCTCTTTGGGATCTGTGTGAAAGAAAATTGTACAAAATTATAACTCTTAGTAGACAGGTTCCTCTACAAAGATAGCAGCAGCAAACTCCACAACATCTGAAAACAGCGAGTGTCCCCTAACAACACAACCAAGTAAAAAAAATAAAAAATACACCCAGATCTTGACAGTGGAGGTCGACAGCGAGCCAACAGGAGGACTAAGGCCAGCCCTGCAGGTGTCTGCGTGACCTGGTCACCTGACCAATAGCAAAAAATCATGAATGATGGCCTCTAGAGACCTACTTTTCCAGACACTACAGGATGGTGAGCTGGGAATGAGGTTGGATCCAGCATGGCTTCTAAAGTATTTGTGGTAGATTTGTGACAGTGCCAGATTTCTTCAGTAAATGAGAACGCACAGGGCAGCAAATAAGTAAGATAGATTACATGTGTATTAAATTAATAAGTCATACATAAAACACATACATGTGTATGTATTAAAAACTGTGAATATAAACATACGTTTTCTATATGTAAAAGGTGTGCATTTTGTGGCCCGTGAAACAAACGTTAAATTAAGATCTGGCCCTTGGTAAAATTGAGTTTGAGACCCCAGCTCTAAACTATATCTAGGGTTGACGTTTATAGGTTTTATTTTTGACCATGATGTCCCTTTAAACTTATTGAACTGACTCAGTTACCCAATTAAACTCAGAAAAAGCTGTTAATTACAAAACAATGTCACTTGTTTTTACCTTCATATCTTGACTGAGCTAGACTTGTTTTTACCTTCATATCTTGAACAGCACAAGATCGGCTGGTGAAATCTATGGACAACAGAACAGAGCAGGATCAGTTTCCTCATCAGGTCAACATATGATGTTCTCCCATCACCACACAACCTTAATGTATGGGTAGGAGAGGATCCGTGGTGTCTTTTGTGTTCCACGGCAGCTACATTAAGACAAATTCTGACAGGATGTAAGGTGGGTCTTAGCCAATGATGGTTTACTTGGCACCATGACCAGGTGCTGTGATGTTTGGCCTTAGCATTGGAAGACAAGTGCAGCATGACCAACAGGTTGCCACCAATGCCAGCAATATATTACACATGAAGAACAATATTCCTCCACCCAGGGGAACAAACTCCAAAAAAAGGTATTAAAGCCAAAACTCGTCTAGGAGAACTGGAAGAACTGCTAGAGACTGGAAGATGCTGGCAGATGTTGGACAACGGCTTACTTTCCCACCTGACACTGCCACCAACCGTTGACCTGATACTGTTTTGTGGCCTGGATCAGCACGCCTTGTTCCGCTGGTAGACATGGGAGGATGCTGTGGATGAGGTGTACGAAAGGAAGAAACTTTGGTACATTCAACTAACTGAAACAGAACGATGAGGACGGAGAGTCCAGGTTTACCCAGTGGAGGTGGGTTGTTGACGATTTGTGGCACACTCCAAAACTCGGTTTCTCAGAGACATCTGATTCAGTGGTTAAGAGTTGCGATGCACACTGACGAACTTATCTGAAGCAGCAGAGAGGAGCAGCAGCTGGCTCGGGTTGAGACGAAAAGATTTTGTGGGGACCTCAAGCATAGTAGAAATAAAAAAAAAAAAAGATGTAAAGGAAGGTAAGTAAGCTGGGCTTAGCTGAGAGGACGGACGAAAGCCGTCAGTCTTTGTTTACTATTTGAGACCGGCGAAAAAGCTGGTCTTATAAAGTGTAGCTGGTGTGGATGGGGTTGAATCCTCATCCCTTAAAGCTCGTGGGAATGTGGCTGGAGCCTGAATAAGGTCATTGTTTAATTAAGGCTCCAGCCACAGATATAAAGACCCACTCCAAGCTCATTAGAGGAGAGTGTCAGAGCAGAGATGTAAGTCTGTGAAAGAGGATTAAACTAGAGTAAACAATTGCTTTACGTGCTGGCTAAAACCCAGCAACGTACTTGTTTGTTTTGTTGTTATTGTTTGTTTGTTTGGCCAACACGCCCTTTATTTTGCAATGCTTTGTGTTTTGTGAAACTGTTTGTTTTTGTTAATAAATACACCGAGCGCCGTAGCGTTACAGTTTTGCCCCACCATTCACTGTTTTGGTTTGTGTTTCCTGGTCCGTGACGTCACCGCAGCGACGCACTGCAACCACTCTGCCACAGGGAAGGAGGGGGGTGATGCCAGGACGCCTGAATCACTGTCTTAGACGTCATGGGCTAGTCGATGAAACACCAAAGATTGAAGGTGCCCACTTGAAGACCCCAGAGAAGTACCCCACTGAGCTCAGTCCAGACGGTTGTCATGCTGATGTGCTAGAGAGGCTGCACTGTGGTTGATCACTGGAGCCAGCACTACAGCCCTTGTGTTTGCTGATGTGCCAGGGAGGCAAAATAGGCTGATCCGTGGAGCCAGCATTACACTGCAGCCATCAACACCAGGCAAAAGGATATCTACATCATCAGATGGATCTCATTAGTTTTGTCCGACATTTTCTTTCCAGCATAAAATACAGTACAGTCTACATTGATTTGTGGAGAAAAAAAAAATCATAAACCCAGTCTTTAATTTGTACTTTTCTCTTTATTACAATGCAAAGACAGCTTAACAACTACTAATTAACATGTAAAAGGGAGCTAGAATTTCAAGCCCTAAGTATATGGAACAGTTATAGAGGGAAGCACATTTATATTGGGCCCCGCGTAAGCCAGTCTGTACCCCATGGCTTAAATACTCTGACAAAATCTGCCCAATCGAAATCATGTATAATGTATTACTGGATGACAAATTTGAAACACCTGTAGTCAGATTGTAACCTTTGACCTGCTAAAGAAATATCTAATGTTTTTGCACAGTGGTTTAGAGATAACGTACAAGTCCATTAAAATAAATTAAAGATAGTTATTTTCTTTTACTTTAATTTTTTGCGTTTCCGAGTTGTCCTGTGTACCCTATATGACACTTAGAAGTACCCCTCAGCTAACCTGAGACAGCTGTGTGTAATTTACCGGGAGAAGGTCGGTATAAAAGCCCTGAGTAAACAAGCCTGTGAGGTTGTGCGAGGGTGAAGACCTGTTTACAGCAGAGTCCTGACAAAGAGACTGTATCACTGAATCACTGAACTTGAATCTGTGTTTCTGTAACTTTATTACTGTGAATGTTTGGATCTTGTCAGCAAGCTGATTAGCCAACTGACAGTTAGAACATATATAGTTTAGTCAGCACTTCTAGAAGGAGTTAGGGTTTTGTTTGTTTGCTTTTCCTTAAAGTATCAAACCTAAGGCACAAAGTGACTTTGACAAATAAACACTGTTTAAAAATACAGAAGTATTGCTACAGTGTGTTGATTCCAACAACAGCCTTGTGTTTGTGTTCTAAAAAACAGCCTGCATCTTAAATTTGAGTACAGTATAGTGATGCATGTATAAAATCGGCAACAAAAGAGGTGACTACCTGAGTACACAAACAGCAACGTGACTGACTGCCGAGAAAAGACAACAAAGGCGTCTGCCCGAATACACAAGCAGCAACGTGACTGACTGCCTAGAAAAGACAAACCAAGCGTCCTGAGGAATTCCAAGAGAAACATTTACAATTTCAGCATTTCCAATAAACAGTACCAGCTTGGACAGATCGGAAATGCTGATCAGACCCCGTATTTTTCGACATGCCAAGCAACGTTCAGTGCTGTTGTGGTAGCTGGGTTACATGTTGCCTGATGCCGTGGAGTGCTGTGTCGTGCCTGCTGTTGCCAGGATGTGTGATGCCGTAAGGGAGTGGTGGCGTGTGTAGGACAGAGACGCCATCTTAACTATTACACAGTGCGCGGAACAACAAATGAGCTCAGTGGTAAATCTACAACATTTTTGTGTCCGTTTTGTACGACACAACAGCGTAACTGAGGCTGTATCTAAGTAAATGCATATTTATTTAATGTTTTATTTTTTTTCCCTCAAATTGAGGGTGGTAAATTTGTGCTGCGTCTTAAATTGAGATGTGTCTTAAATTAGAAGGAATACGGTAGTCCTTTCTTATAGTAGAATACCTATATCTTAATAAGACGAGGTGGGATTTACAAAAATAGACCACTATGTTATTAAAAAAACAAGTGTACTATTTGAACAGTACTCTGGAGTTATTAACAGCAGTCATAATAAGCACTTTGAAAGTGCCTGACGAGAAATTCGAACTAAGACCTCACCAATAAAATCGACTAAGTTATTTAAAGAGTTAGTTGACCAAGCAACACCATCAAAAATATCATTCTCACCTTGTAATAGTCCCTGGTTCCCGTTCCTGCGGCAGTCTTGTTCACTCCAGTCGGGGTTCATGTTTCTGAGAGGTTGGTTACTGTCCGCATCTGCAGCGCTCATGCATTCCCGCACCGCTTTCAACTCGCTCTCTGATATTTCCAATCTCAGCTTCAGCCTTTCATTCTCTTTCTCCTTCCCAGCCATTGCAATCTGAAACTCCTTCAATTTACTGCCCACAACTCTTGTGATTTCCCACAAGACGGTGTCTACAGCCGCTTTCACTGCGTGCTCGATGGCAGAGCCGAGCTCGTCTTGCAAGAGCGAAACGGACACGCTGACGTCCATCCTCGCTGGATTCACTTTTCTTTTATTTTACTAAATAATTAACATTAATATAAAATTAGCACTTTTTTTTCTAGTGTGATAAAGAAAGAAAACAAACAACAAAGTCGTTTTACTTGGACGAGGTGTAACTTTCGCGCTCCACTGTCTCAGTTCCTAAATAAAACAAAAAAGGGGGTTGTTTGTTTCAAAACTCGATGCAGGTAATAAACAAACATTAAATGCATCAATCATTGGGGAATATTTTTAAACAGCAGAGATTGAAAATGCTTTAAAATCAGCAGCAGCCTCCCTCCACAACATAAACAAAGCCAGCGGTTTCCATAACGAAATGGCAGCGTCACTGCGAGTAGGCGTGCCCTGCTGGAACCGTCGCGTATTATTGGCTGCAGGAACCCAGCTTGCGACACCGATTGGCTGGCCGCCCCCAGTCCTACGCAAGGGCGGGATCGTGCTGAGAGGAAGAGGTTGTGAACCTGGGTGCAGGAGCGCTGGGTTTTATTAGCAA
This sequence comes from Polyodon spathula, assembly GCF_017654505.1. Lineage (NCBI taxonomy): Eukaryota > Metazoa > Chordata > Actinopteri > Acipenseriformes > Polyodontidae > Polyodon > Polyodon spathula. Next base: position 2,448,126 of record NC_054578.1, read on the forward strand.
GCCCGCACTGGGCTGGACCTGAAATGGCTCCAGTTTGGACTTGTTCTGCTCAGTAATTCTCTCTCTCTCTCCCCTCTCCTCTCCTCTCCCTCTCCCCTCTCCTCTCTCTCTCTCCTCTCCTCTCCCCTCTCCTCTCCTCTCCTCTCTCTCACCTCTCTCTCTCTCCTCTCTCTCCTCTCCCCTCTCCTCTCCTCTCCTCTCTCTCTCTCTCTCCTCTCCTCCCTCTCTCTCCTCCTCTCTCTCCTCCTCTCCTCTCCTCTCCTCCTCTCCCTCTCCTCTCCTCTCCTCTCCTCTCTCTCTCCCTCTCCCCCTCCCCTCTCCTCTCCTCTCCCTCTCCCCTCCCTCCCCTCTCTCCCCTCTCTCCCCTCTCCCTCCCTCCTCTCTCCGGAGACCTCATCTCTCCTCGAGGACTCGCAAGCGCGTCCACTCTCCTCCCCCCCCCTCATCTCCTCCCTCCCTCTCCTCTCCCTCATCTCTCTCTCTCCTCTCCTCTCCTCCTCCCCTCTCCTCCCCTCCTCCTCTCCTCCCCTCCAGAATCACTCTCCTATAAGTCTCTCATCATCCCCTCTCGCGAGATAGATCTTCCCTCCTCAAGCACTACCCTCTTCTCTCATCCCTAGAAGCCTCCTCTCTAGAGCTCTCTATCAGCTCCATCCTCTCGCTCTTATTCCTTACCTCTCCTCTCTCTCTACCCTCTCTAACTCTCCTCTCTCTCTCACTCTCCCTCTCCCCTCCTCTCCTCTCTTCCCTCCCTCCCTCCTCCCTCTCATCCACCTCTCCTCTCTCCTCTACTCTCCTCTCCTCCTTTCTACATCCCTCTCCTCCCCTCTCCCCATCTCCTTCCTCCCTCATCTCTTCCCTCTCTCTCCTTTCTCCCATCCTTCTCCCACTCTCCTTCTCTCCTTCTAGTCTCTCCTCCCTCTCCCCTTTACATCCCCTCTCCTCGCTCTCTCTCCTCATCTCTCCTCTCGTCTCCTCTCCGATCATACTCTCCTCCTCCTCAAGAATACGAGAAAGAAGTCTCTCTCAGATCTCTCTCCCTCCGAAGGAGAAGAGAAAAATACATCGAAAGGCACAGCTCTCATCCTACTTTCCTCACCTCCCCTCACCTACCCATATATCCTCTCTCGGCCCTAGAGTTTCCCTCTCTTCTCTCTCTCCTCTCTCTCCTCTCCTCTCCTCTCTCTCCTCTCTCTCTCTCTCTCTCCTCTCCTCTCCTCTCTCTCTCTCTCCTCTCCTCTCTCTCTCTCTCTCTCTCTCTCTCTCTCTCTCTCCCCTCCCTCTCCTCTCTCCTCCCTCTCCTCCTCTCCCTCTCCTCTCTCCCCTCTCTCTCCTCTCCCTCTCCCCTCTCCCCTCCTCTCCTCTCTCCTCTCCCTCTCCTCCCCTCCCTCTCTCTCTCTCTCTCTCTCTCTCTCTCCTCTCCTCTCCTCCCCTCTCCCCCCTCCCCTCTCTCCTCTCCTCCTCTCCTCTCCTCTCCCCTCTCCTCTCTCTCTCTCCCTCCTCTCCTCTCCTCTCCTCTCTCTCTCTCCCTCTCCTCTCCTCTCTCTCTCTCTCCCTCTCCTCTCCTCTCTCTCTCTCTCTCTCTCTCCTCTCCCTCCCCTCCCTCTCCTCTCCTCTCTCCTCTCTCTCTCTCCTCTCTCTCTCCTCTCCTCTCTCTCTCTCTCTCATCTCTCTCTCCTCTCTCTCCTCTCTCTCTCTCTCTCTCTCTCATCTCCTCTCTCTCATCTCCCTCTCTCTCTCTCTCTCTCTCTCTCTTGTTATTCCGCGGGCTGCTGTCCCGCGTCATTGTGTTTGGATGATGCTGTCTTTCTTAGAGAGGGTCGATTTGTTTGCTTTTCAGCGTGATTGTTTTGGTAGAAAGTGGTTTGTGTACGAAACGCAAGATTTGAAAGAAACAGCAACTTACGTCGGCCGCAGAGGGAGAGGTAAACAAAAGTTAACCCGCTTTGATTTTACAGCACAGTACATAAACACTGCAAAACAGAAACTGAACACCACAAATAAACTTTTTTGATTTTTAATTGCTTTAATATCCGCAGCACTGCTAACTAGCATAGGTATGCAGTGTAGAGGACGAGACCGCATGGAAGGTATTACCTAGCAATCGGTGAGATGTATAGATGTATAGATATATAGTTATTTATCTGTTTGTTTTTGGTTGCTTTCTGTCCCCTTGCACATGTGAGCTGCCTGCACAGCGCGTTCAGCTGTAATGGGTGTAATAGCGGCGCGGTTCAGATTCTTAACACCGTTCACAATGCGCATGTCCTATTGTTTTACACTTTTACCTGAACGTGCATGAAAGCAGAATGGTTTCATTCATGGCAACGCAAGTGTAAGAGTTAGTGATTCTTATCACAGCCTCCGAGTTAGCAAGTACTGGCTGTTAACTGACTTTTTGTGAGTTCGTTGTTCTGTTGCATTAACCACAGGGGGGAATCGCATTAGAAAAATGCTGTACATATCAAGAACATTTCAAATACGGCTTGATGTGTGCCTTTAAATAATATTGGATTCATACATTATATAGTTTACTAAAGTGCGAGTTATATAACAATCCTGTCTCCTTTTCTTCAGTGAGAACGGATCAGCCTCACTCAGAGGAAGTTTCTGAGATGGAAGCAGCTCACGTCAGCCCAGAGCTTCCTATTCGATGGGTTGTTTCTGCAGACAGGACTGTTGAGATCAAGGAGGAAGTGACTGAGCTGGGGTGCGACCAGGCCAATGAGCGGATCCTGCAGGAGGAAACGCCACCTTCTAGCGTCACTGAGAGAGGCGAGTGAAACCAAGTACTTTATTGAAAGAGGGGCAGAAAGCCTGTGGAGTGCACTATATTAGGGAGCATTCATTTTTGTTTGGCATCTCACTGTACTGCACTAGAAAGCTATTGACAGTCCAGTTTGTTTACCTTCCCCATCAATAATTTATCCCCTGTTGGAACCTGCTTGTGGCAATGCCATGTCACTATATGAAAATACTATTGATTACCTAGTTTACAGTATTTCTCTCTCTAAAATAGTCTACACTGGAACTATTGTACACAGAAAACTGGATTGCTTTTATGATCAGACTAACAGGTTTTAATATTTGCAAGACCAAATGTACAAGTAATATCCTCAAACATGCTTTCTTGCTAAGAAAATGTACAGACAAGTTTTTCAATATGATAAATGTCTATTTGAATAGCTCTTAGGTTACAACTGACTGACTGTGAGAAACATATTTCTTCTTCACAGTGATATAATTGGAAGTGTTTACAATGGGATTTGCTGTGTTCTGTGGCCTGAGGACAGCACAGGTCAGTGAGTCTTGTGTCCTTGTGCTGTCCTGACTGTGCTGAGTCTTGCGTCCTTGTGCTGTCCTGACTGTACTGAGTCTTGCGTCCTTGTGCTGTCCTGACTGTACTGAGTCTTGCGTCCTCTGCTGTCCTGACTGTGCTCAGTCTTGCGTCCTGTGCTGTCCTGACTGTGCTGAGTCTTGCGTCCTTGTGCTGTCCTGACTGTGTTCAGTCTTGCATCCTGTGCTGTCCTGACTGTGCTCATTTCTGTTAATTAGTCGATTTAATCAATCTTAACTTTTTGTCGTTACTTGAACATGGAGTCACGTGGTGCGTATTTCACTGTCAGCACACATCTGCTCATATTGTGATGAAGCAGAGCATGGGCAGTGAAATTCATTTTCTATCAATCATTGTACTTAAAACATGGGGGGGTTGGCAAGGGATACAGAAATGACAGCACTCGCTTGAAAGTTGAACTGTGTTCTTAAATGAATAGGATATGGCCAGGATACTGGATGCAGCCACAAATAGGTACTGTACTTGTAATTCTAGTTTTAGTCACAATCCCATTGCTATTATTATTATTAATTATAATAATAATAATAATTAATAATTTGTGCTAGTAGTGACAAACTGTAATAATAAAGAAAATCAAAAAATAAAACAGTACTAATATTATTAATAGTTTAGCTAATGCCTTTATCCAAGGTGACTTCTTTCACTTATTCCAGTAGCTTCTACTGTTCGTTTTGGGTTGTCCTTTTACTGTAGCGAACAAAACGCTTTGGACCCAAACAGGGTTGCTATAGTGAGGGTGTACTGTATTTAGGGTTTGACTTATATGCTTAATACACGCCACTTGCACATTTTTATATATAATGTGTGCACATTTGTTATTTCATTTTTGTTATTTTTGACCTCCCATAGTGTTCAGCATTTAACAGAGGCTATAAAGAAGTTTGGATCAGAATCCAGTATCATCACTTCCAAAAAAGGAAGGTTAAAGTTCTCTCTTCACAAACACATTATCACCTGATTCTGTTGGACAATCAGAGTCTGATTATTGTGGCAACTGCTGGGCGTAGTTACTACTAGTTTGACCAAAAACTAAATTTAAATACACCAGAATATAATATTTTTAGTAGATGAGGAATGGGGAGAAAATGTAAATCAGTTGATAAATCTACAAAAGAAAACAAATCTTTTGACATATACAAAAGCAGAAGTGGTTTAGATGAGGCAGCGGGTTTAGATGCTGCTGCATTGCGGTGCACGTTCACACTGACAATACAAGAGCATACTGAAAAATAAGCGACACGTTAACATAAATCAATACAGTGAACTGAGAGACAAGCAATCCATTTCTGCGGCTTTTACACATGCTTTAATAAAAGAGAGCAGAATGACTGTTAATGAGTCTGTTCTTTGCTGGACAGCCAGTTTGTTTACAGAGGTGTGTATCGGAGACTTTGTGCGACAGTATCAGCTAAAACACTACCTACAGCCGACAGTCTTAACAGTAAATATCTGACAGAAAATGGTGATGATTTAGTTGGTAAATATATGGAATGCATTGGTGGAAATATCCAGTGTGGTTTTTTGACGTGTCTCCCGATGGCTTGGACCGCCCAGTTGTCAATATTCTTTTCTTTTTCTGATTTCAAGGTGAATAAACCTGGCTTGTTTTGTGCTGGTGTCATGTTCATACCCTCTCCAGATACTATTTCCGATTGCTCTCCTGGATAACTGGAGATTTTTTTTCGGAATAACACTGTGGTGTGCTATGGGGCTGCATCTGGATATAGAGCCGATATAATGCCGTCCTTACTCGCAAAAAAAGACTGTCCAGATGCGTATCGGAGTTCTTCACTGGAAACGCTCTGATGTAGCCTACCTCTACTGTACGTTTTTTTTGCATTTTCTTTTTATTCTATTCGTAGGCTGCGTGGTCTGGTGGTTAGAGGGTTTGTAACCAGGAGGGCCCCGGCTCATTCACCGTGACATTGAGCAAGTCGCCTAATCTCCTTTCGGGTGAGGCGTTGTTGTAAGTGACTCTGCAGCTGATGCATAGTTCACACACCCTAGCCTCTGTAAGTCATCTTGGATAAAGGTGTCCGCTAAATAAATAAATATTAATATATTTTTATTAGTGTGATGCTAGTCTTAAAGATTTTTACAGCCTACACACGTGTTTGTTTTGTTTACTGTACTGGCCTTTGAGGGGCGTTTTGAATGTCAGGTTATTGTGTGTGAGTTTATACCGTCCATCGCTTAGTGTGGGTGAATCACTGTTCTAAGCAGTGGCGATTACAGCATTGGTTTGGTTTGAGAATTTCCTTTTGGCGTTTGAACGTCGCATCTGTTTACTTTATCAGACAGGATCTTGGGTGGCAATTAAACTCTGTGAAGCTTTAAAATCTCAGCAGGAGTCCAGGCCAAAAAGTCTCTACGAAATGTCTGAAACAGACAAGAAATCGGCAGAACATAAGAACATAAGAACATAAGAAAGTTTACAAACGAGAGGAGGCCATTCGGCCCATCTTGCTCGTTTGGTTGTTAGTAGCTTATTGATCCCAAAATCTCATCAAGCAGCTTCTTGAAGGATCCCAGGGTGTCAGCTTCAACAACATTACTGGGGAGTTGATTCCAGACCCTCACAATTCTCTGTGTAAAAAAGTGTCTCCTATTTTCTGTTCTGAATGCCCCTTTTTCTAAACTCCATTTGTGACCCCTGGTCCTTGTTTCTTTTTTCAGGCTGAAAAAGTCCCTTGGGTCGACACTGTCAATACCTTTTAGAATTTTGAATGCTTGAATTAGGTCGCCACGTAGTCTTCTTTGTTCAAGACTGAACAGATTCAATTCTTTTAGCCTGTCTGCATATGACATGCCTTTTAAGCCCGGAATAATTCTGGTCGCTCTTCTTTGCACTCTTTCTAGAGCAGCAATATCTTTTTTATAGCGAGGTGACCAGAACTGAACACAATATTCAAGATGAGGTCTTACTAGTGCATTGTACAGTTTTAACATTACTTCCCTTGATTTAAATTCAACACTTTTCACAATGTATCCGAGCATCTTGTTAGCCTTTTTTATAGCTTCCCCACGTTGTCTAGATGAAGACATTTCTGAGTCAACAAAAACTCCTAGGTCTTTTTCATAGATTCCTTCTTCAATTTCAATATCTCCCATATGATATTTATAATGTACATTTTTATTTCCTGCGTGCAGTACCTTACACTTTTCTCTATTAAATGTCATTTGCCATGTGTCTGCCCAGTTCTGAATCTCTAGAACCAAACAACCTCTCTGTGAAATTGTACAGAGAGAGAGAGAGCGCACACATATTTGAAATACATCAATTGTCCTTCCTTTCCTGGGGGCATGCACAATTCGCTGAAGGTTTAGGTCGGCCAGGGTGTCCTCGGCACACCGCGCACTAGCGGCCCCTGTAGTCTGGCCTGACCCCTGTAGTTTCTTTCTTGGGAGAAAATTATAAATGCTGATTACTAAATTTAAAAAAATAATAAATTGTCCTTCCTTCCACAATTCTCCTTTTTTGAAAAACAGGTGTTTTGAAACATACATATACAATTTCTATCCTTCAGTGGTGCATTTGCAATCCGATAAAGTTTGCAGCATTTTAATAAGAATGCATGAAGGCAACAGGCAACACATCCACACAACAACTACAGTGCAACACAGCCTTCCCTGCATTTAAAAAGGAGGGCACGGTTTTTTTAATATGGTTTTTCAGTTTATTTTGGATTCATGACGTAGAAGGAAAACTCAACATATAAAGGGAAAAATCCAGTTTTTGGAGTAATTCCTTAAAATTATTTTTGTAAAGCAGAGTATGGGGATGATTTGTCCAGTGAGTTGTACATTAAAATTTAAGACAGTGTCCCTTTGTGTCCCCTAGATGTAATCTAATATAAAACACTTAAATAAAAAAAAAATCATGATTTTAATAATTCCAAGAGGGTCCGTTTTCAATATATACACCTAAAAATCAGTATTCCATTTCCATTGTGAAACTGTATATCGGGGGCATTATATTTAGGGCTTCTGATTTTCAGTGTTCAACCCTGACTTTTCTGCTCTCCTTTAAGAATTCAACTGACACCTGTTAAGCCATTTGTGTATCTCAATCACAACTTAGAAACAACTGATTTAATTTCCTGGTTGTTTTTTTTCTGTGAAGCAACGAAATTGGATTTTAAAATTGGACAAGCCTTAATTTTTTATTTACAAGCAGAACGAACAAACTTTTTAATAAGCAACTAGTCTTTATTAAAGCTAGAATGAAAAATAAAGTATTTTATGCTGGACACACTATTACAATCGTTATGCATAAGTGTATTTAAATTAAAAAAGATGAGTCGCTTCTGCTTTTAAATACAAAAGACTTACAATTTAAAGCTTATTTAGTTGGTCCATAGAAAAAATATATAATCAGTTTTACTATTAACGCGTTTCTCAGATGTGATTAAGTATAAACTGAATTTTTAAAGGAGATACAAAAGTCAGGGTAAACACCAAAACTCAGAAGCCCTAATTATTGTGCAGCCAGAACTTTTCAACGACAAAACAATGCTTGAAGAATTGACCAAAGCTTAGCACCAACTTAAAAGAGCTGGTGATCTGGTCACATTTAATAATCTTAATGTTTAAACTAAGAGACTGTGCAATGCAGGAGACATAAGTAGAATCTTGCAATTCAGAAGACACAATTACTATCTATCTCATAAGATTACCAGTGTGACTTAACAAAATCAGAATGGTTAACAAGGTGATGAATGGTCCAGACAAGATGTAGTAGTTCAACTTTCCATCTGGGAGTGTATGTTTATGATCTGAAGTGATTAGGAGTACCCTATTTATCAAGCAAGTTTATTCTTTTGTTTTCAGTAAATATTTCTGTATTTCTCAGGAATTCTCTTGTCCTTCAAGACCCAGTAACTGACTGAACTCTTGTGTGAATTTCTGGTGTCTTAACCACCCAGCCGCTTATCCAGCGATTTCCACTTGGAGAGCATGCAAGTCCAAATTTGTCACTCCCGTGAGAATAGCGTGCAGGCGCTTATAAGTGCATCTTACACTGGCAGATTGCAGCAGTCCCTAAGAAATGTGCTTGCCAGACCGGGTCATCTGTATATGTATATTTTAAAAGACCTAGGAGTTTTTGTTGACTCAGAAATGTCTTCATCTAGACAACGTGGGGAAGCTATAAAAAAGGCTAACAAGATGCTCGGATACATTGTGAAAAGTGTTGAATTTAAATCAAGGGAAGTAATGTTAAAACTGTACAATGCACTAGTAAGACCTCATCTTGAATATTGTGTGCAGTTCTGGTCACCTCGCTATAAAAAAGATATTGCTGCTCTAGAAAGAGTGCAAAGAAGAGCGACCAGAATTATTCCGGGCTTAAAAGGCATGTCATATGCAGACAGGCTAAAAGAATTGAATCTGTTCAGTCTTGAACAAAGAAGACTACGTGGCGACCTAATTCAAGCATTCAAAATTCTAAAAGGTATTGACAGTGTCGACCCAAGGGACTTTTTCAGCCTGAAAAAAGAAACAAGGACCAGGGGTCACAAATGGAGTTTAGAAAAAGGGGCATTCAGAACAGAAAATAGGAGACACTTTTTTACACAGAGAATTGTGAGGGTCTGGAATCAACTCCCCAGTAATGTTGTTGAAGCTGACACCCTGGGATCCTTCAAGAAGCTGCTTGATGAGATTTTGGGATCAATAAGCTACTAACAACCAAACGAGCAAGATGGGCCGAATGGCCTCCTCTCGTTTGTAAACTTTCTTATGTTCTTATGTTCTTATATACACAGCTGAGAGGGAAAAATGAATGCCTGTGTATCTAGAGAGTATAGAGGATATTTCTTTATTTATTTGATGGTGTTACAGGTTGCAAGGAAGCCTTTATTGTACCTACAGTTCACAGATAATAATTCATATAACAGCGCTATACAACCGTGCCTGAAACCGGGGGAGACACGTATATGATGGGATTGAAAATTTGCGACAAGTTTTCTGATGTATGTGTGCTAGATAAATACGTTAGCATTGATAAGAGTTTGAAGTGCGTCTGCTTTGAAATCTATCGCACAAATAATACTTTCTAAAAAGTGATATGTCTGCACAAGTATTATAATGAAGCTACTGTAAAAAAAAAAAAAAAAAAGGTTATTTATACTTTATAATGCTGTCATTGGGGGGAAAAAAAGATGTTGATCTATATTTAAATGCCGCAATTGTAAACGCATTGTTGTTTAAGTTCTATTGAAATACTGTATTTCAGTTTTTCATAATCGCAATAAAAAAAAGTGTGCATTTAAAAATAGCAAACATTTTTTTGAAAACTGTCCAAATTGCTAATTTGAGGGTTAAGAATGACAAATCTGCAAAAAAAAAAAAAGAGCATTTTTTTCATGGAAATTGCCAAAATTAAGGGGCAGCTGGGTGGTTAAGGTTTGATAACTGATAGAAAGTCTTCAGACATTCACTACAGGTTTCTCTTTTTTGTGAGTCCGTTGGTGGATTCTCAGGGAACTTGAATATGTGAAACTCCTCCCACGCTCTGTGCCGTGATGAGGTTTCTCTCCTGTGTGAATGCGCTGGTGTCTTAAGGTACGATAAATGACTGAATCTCTTCCCACTCAGTGCAGTTGTAGGGTTTCGCTCCTCCGTGAATGCACTGGTGTCTTTTAAGATACCATGAACGGCTGAATCTCTTCCCACACTCGGTGCAGTGATAAGGCTTCTCTCCTGTGTGAATGCGGTGGTGTCTTTTAAGGTCTGCTAATCGACTGAATCTTTTCTCACACTCGGTGCAGTGATAAGGTTTCTCTCCTCTGTGAATGCGCTGGTGGATTTTAAGATGTGATAAACGACCAAATCTCGTCCCACACTCTGGGCAGTGGTGAGGTTTCTCTCCTGTGTGAAAGCGCTGGCGGAGTTTATCCTGTGATAAACTAGTCTCTCCTGTGATAGTTCCTTTAGCAGCTAGAGAAAGAAAAAGAGAGAGGAGTGACAAAGGTTATTGTACAGTGTTCTTAAACATTAGCTTCTCCTCATAGCCATACCCAACTCCTAGAGTGAACTCTGATGAGAATACAGTCAAACCCTCTATCACTCCTGTTAATACCAGCCTCCTTTTACCATCACCACACTCAAATTCGTCAAATTTGTATAATTACCTCTAAATCCCAGTTCATATTCAGGTGGACAATCATCACACAGGTTGGATCCCAGCTTGTTGTTCTCCTCAAGTGTACAGGCATTATTTTCAGTAGGATCTTCCTCTGCGATGGGGACACATTCCTGTTCTACGAATTCCTCTTTAACAGGAACACATTCCAGTCGAGGGACCTCTTCATCTTTAACACACGCCAGCTCTGTAACCTGCTTTAGACTCGCACACCACTCCTGGTCAAAGGACTCCTCTTGTGTGTAAACTGCTTCTGTCTTTGGCCCCTCCTGTGCTTCAGATTTAGGTACAGCACGGCTCTCTTTGGGATCTGTGTGAAAGACAATTGTACAACATTATAACTCTTACTTACTAGCCAGGTTCCTCTACAAAGCCACCCCCTGCCAGAATCCTACAGATATCTCTTTGGGTCATTCCAGTGAAACAATTTTAGGAGGGGTTTTATTTATTTATTTTTTTTTTTATTTTTTTAAACGGACGCCACAAGCTGGGAATGAGTTTGGATCCAACACTGCTTCTAAACTATGGGGTAGAGAGGTGACCAATTCCTCACATTGAAGCGGAAGTAAATTTTTGAAATAAAAAAAAAGAACATTTTACGCCACCCACATTTTCATGTTTTATATTTTTGTGATATTAATAAATATTTATTACAACTCTAATCTGCCTTCTGTGTTAGGTATAAAAGGTCTGTATAAACAAGCCTGCGAGGCTGTGCGAGGGTGTAGACCTGTTTAGAGCAGAGTCCTGACAGAGAGACTGTGTCATTGAATCACTGAACTAGAATCTGTGTTTCTGTAACTTTATTATTGTGAATGTTTGGATTGGGTCAGTAAGCAAATTAGCCAACTGACATTAAAAAGGGAATCTACATGGATTAGTTAACTCGCCTAGGAGGATTTAGGGTGTGTTTTGTTTGCTTGTTTTTCCTCTAAAGCATCAAACTCAAAAAAGGCACAAAGCGCAGTGTTTGACAAATAAACATATAGGTATTGCCCTGGTTAAAAAAACACCAGTATTGTTGCAGTGTGTTGTGTCTAAACATACATTTACAGGCAAGCAGTTAAGTCAAACATATAAACCCAATTTGCTGCTGTATATCGATACCAAAGGTCACAAGTCATTATCCAAACCCTCTTTAATATGGTTTGTTAAAGTCTCAATGGGACTATACATGTATTTAATTTACTAGCCACAGTTTACACTATACAACATAATTTTACCAGAAGTATTGCCATATAATTAAGTCTCCGAATTAGACTGGTTTTACCAATATAGACTAGTCCTGTCATATAGTTTGTGGAACACTCATTTATATCTCAATTAGTCTAGGTGAACTATACAAACATAACCAGTCCTTTCTTATAACCTGGATAATTAATAAGACTGGTGTACTATCAGGACAGTAGAGTTGAGTTATTAACGGGACTCATAATGCAGTTTAAAAGTGTCAGAAGAGAACATTTTAACCAATCCCTCACCAATAAAAATGAATAAGAAGCTATTTAAAGAGTTAGTTGACCAAGCAATACCATCAAAAGCTCAATCTCACCTTGTAATAGTCCCTGGTTCCCGTTCCTGCGGCAGTCTTGTTCACTCCAGTCGGGGTTCATGTTTCTGAGAGGTTGGTTACTGTCCGCATCTGCAGCGCTCATGCATTCCCGCACCGCTTTCAACTCGCTCTCTGATATTTCCAATCTCAGCTTCAGCCTTTCATTCTCTTTCTCCTTCCCAGCCATTGCAATCTGAAACTCGTTCAATTTACTGCCCACAACTCTTGTGATTTCCCACAAGACGGTGTCTACAGCCGCTTTCACTGCGTGCTCGATGGCAGAGCCGAGCTCGTCTTGCAAGAGCGAAACGGACACGCTGACGTCCATCCTCGCCGGGTTTATTGAAGAGTCCCGCAGCAGAATCGTTTTTGATTTTAATTTGGTGTTTGTTTACTGGAGAATTAACATGCATATAAAATCAGCACTTCTCACAGACTCGTTTTACTTTTGCAAGGAGTAACTTTCGCACTCCACGCTGTCTGAGTTCTTAAACGAAACAGAAGAGGGTCTTTTTGCTTCAAGCCTCAATGCATGTAAAAAACGAGCAGAAAATATATAAATTAGTAGGAAACATTTTAACCCAACGTGATCCTAACCGGCCGCAGTTCCACTCGCCTCTCTCCCCGGCATAAACAAAGCAAAGGTTTCGCTTTCCTGAAGGGCTTCACTAGCAGAGTAGGCATGCCTGGTTGTAATTGTCACATATGCAGGGCAGAAACACTTAATATCTCTTGCGAGACTGATTGGCTGGCCTTCCTGTCGAAACAAGGCGGGACCGCGTTGTGAAGAGGAGGCTGTGGATGAAAATGGATACCAGAGTTTGCCATGTTGGCTCATACTGCTCTGGGTTTTCCTATTGCAATATCCTGTTGAGTATCTCAAATGGCGCCAGTTTCTCTCCTCTGCTTTGTGCTGCGTGTGGGCAATGTGGTTTGCAGTACAGTTATCGCACCAGCTTCAACCCCTCCTACTAAAACAAAACTGAACTCAGGAATGGTTTATAATTTGAAAGCTATACTCATTGTACTTTGCTAAACAAAAGAGTTACAATTATTAGTTTATTTTGTTTAGCAAGCTGTAAATGAAACAGTATTGGGAAATGTAATTCTGTGCCACCCAGAGGCTAAAGGGTTAATTGTACTCTTGCATTTGTTCGTTTCCTTTGTAAATTATAAACAATTCCCGCGTTTATAATTTTTAGTAGAAGCGGTTGAAGCTGTAATTGTGTTATTATACAGTGTGGGAGGTATAATTCCGTGCCACCCAGAGGCTAAAGGCTTCATTGTACCCTGTCATGTTTTAGTTTCATTTGTTTATCAAGGTAAACTTCGGACTGGTCACTTTGATGTGGTTGTAGCAAGGTGTGCAGTGTGTAGGAGGGTGTACAAATGCTGATTAAAACAGAAATAAAAGCCCAGTTCACAAAGTGGTACAGTGATTTTATTTGTGATGCATTGTGAAAGAGCATTCCTTTGGAGAGTGTATGCCCAGACCTGCACACTTCTGCTATCCGTCCTCTGAATTACCATGGGCTTTGTTTGTGAAAACAGGCGTTATAGATGCTTGTTCGCTTGAGCAATACAAAAATAAATAAAAACTACAGTAATAGTAACACTGCATTAGACTGATGATGTTACTGACATGGCCAGCTTTCTGAATCGGTTAGCGCTGATATTGGCTGTTTTGGTTTTTAAGCACTTTATTTATTCTCATTAAAATAAAAATAGACTTCTGCATTATGTAACAGACTTTCATTTTCAGTTCAAACTATTTGCTGGAGAATTGAATACACCAACTACTAGTGAACTGTGTTGTTTAGTTGAATTATTATGTTGAAAATAATTTGTCATGTTTGAAACAATCCCAAAAAATTGAGTAGGTTGACATGTTTTACTGCCGTTACTAGCTGCTGTACATACAGCATTCAGAACAGAAAATAGGAGGCACTTTTTTACACAGAGAATCGTGAGGGTCTGGAATCAACTCCCCAGTAATGTTGTTGAAGCTGACACCCTGGGATCCTTCAAGAAGCTGCTTGATGAGATTTTGAGATCAATAAGCTACTAACAACCAAACGAGCAAGATGGGCCGAATGGCCTCCTCTCGTTTGTAAACTTTCTTATGTTCTTATATTGTGGCCATTTTGAGGACTTATTTGGAAGAACTGAAAGCGTTCCTTTGCTATGTTGCACTGTGAGTGATTGCTGTGTGAAAGGATCATGTTGAGAGATGTCCTGCAGTGCTGATACCAAACTTTCTCTCTTTTGTGGGTGGAATAGCCTCCAGTTTTAAGTACGCACTGTCTAATCCTAAACATTTTTAAACATTATAGCAGACATTTAGTTTATGTAAAATAGCTGTTTTTTATTATTTGAAAGGCCAAAACTTTTTTTTGGGACCAGTTAAGAGTCGGATTGTTTCCCAGATGCTTTCATGTGGGTACATCCGGCATTAACATTTTTGAAAATCCAGTATTGCACCACATATAGCCTTGCAAACAAATAATATTTCTCAGGTACAGGCGAGGCTAGAGTGAGAGTCTGCTCTTCTTTATTCTGGGCTGGGAACCTTCCATAGAAAATCAACCCAACAGAGAGATTGGCAGCATTTTCCAGTTTACCATCTTCTACTATTAATTCTAATTATACTGATTATTGGTAGCCTAAAGCTTATTTCCAATCTTCACATAATATAATGATTTACTAACAGTCTGATTTTTTGAAGCAGGTGGTAATTTATTTGCAAGTTCCCTAACAATCCAACATAGTTTCAGTAAGCTGAAATTGATAAAAAAAAAAATAATAATAATCTTGCCATTATATCCATTGAATTTGCATTGGCCAACTCTCTGAACTATGACTATGCATCACTGAAAGCAAGAAAACTATATTTGTAGGCTGTAGGTTTCGTTTCTGTTGGTGCATTCCATTTGAACCCTTTTTAAATTTATTTTATCTGCTGACTGCAAGTTCCGGTGGGGGTGCTGGATTTATATCTCGCACAGGGTGCCATCAAGGATCGGTATGGCTCTCGGTTGCAGTCCCAAATAATAAACATAGTCAATATTGCACACACAATATGCAAACAGGGTCACCAGTCCTGGGTGAGTGCTGTAGTGCTTGCGGTGCAAAATACAAGTCGCGACACAGATGCAGAGATGTCGGGGTTAGCGATGGCCTCTGGTGACAGCTCCAGAACGTGTTCACCATCTACTAATTATGACAAGAAATAACAATTGGAGACAAACAAGCAAAACACTCACAGTACAACAAACACAATACTGGTCCTTCCAGGTGGTTTGTTAACCATAAACAAAGGAACAGATCACGTCGCTCCGTCCCCTATTTGTACCGTCACTCATGACCCCTTGGTAAATGATTGCAACCGCTTCTCCAATCCGTGGCTGCCACATCATTTCTCTTCCAGGTCAATGAGTTAGTGCACCGACTTCCTTTTTACCCTGGGAGTGAACTATCAGGCCATCCGGTCCAGGGTACTCTGTTCCCTGTACTTCGTGCCCTCACAGGTCAGGAGGGAGATTTACCACCAAGAATCATTCTATATCTGTCATAGTCCTCAGCGCATTTACACTGAAAAAAAGTGACCGGAATCTGTCCTCTTGTCCTCTAGATCCGAAATATTTGTGTCAATGGTAAATGCATAGTATAACTATGGAAAAGCATGGGACAATGGCAAACTTTTAGAAAGGTAAGCTGCATGCTCAAAAGTTTTTGATATACAGTCACCACAGTTGCATTTGAGTTAACATGATTCACTTGCAGTAAGTAATGGGCGGTATAAACTCCCACACAATAACCAGACATTCAAAATGCCCCCCCCAGTCATCAATACACTAATGAAAACAAACAAGCTTGTATGTGCTTAAAAATCTTTTAGACACTCAACTACACTAATAAACAAGATGCATGAAAACCAATGAATGTATTATATCCTGTTTTAAATTCCATCATAAACAGCTGTAACAATTACTGTACTATATTATTATTGTTTTGAGATTCATCTTTTATTTGCGAGCTCCCCTAAATCCCTTGATTAGAAAGATACAGGGTCGTTGTCTGTTGTGCGAATGCTTGCATTCGCTGCTGAGTGACAGGCAGGAGATCGAGACAGAGTTTAACGTTGATACGCCTCCCGCAGGCGAACAGGATTCATTTACATATTGCAGCACTGAGCTGTGGGGTTTCCAGGATATAATGACACAGACAGCAGTTGCAGTGTAAAGCAGCAGGAAACTGCTGTATATAATTTTTTTAGCTTTTAGTGAACATGGCTCTCATTCCTCTCCTCTCCTCATAAATCCAACCTCTCAAATTTCTCTCTCAATTCTCCCGCTGCAAGATCCCGCTTCTGTCTATCAAACTGTCATCTCCACACGCACAAGTCCCTCCATCTTCCTCACTCATTGGTCCAACACTCCCTATCTCTGACTAGTCGGGTCAGACCTGCTCCCACCCCCCTCAGTGACGCACTCTTAAACAGGCAGCCTTTGAGCTCTAAATTCCACAAGCACCAAAACACAGAGAATGCCGACAGATGTGAATAACAGTTCACACACATTTACAGGTGTACTCCCATCCCCTCCCCCAGTCCATAATTAATCAGGTTCATTCCCACATTGTCTCCAGCTTTTTCAAACAACGTTGCATTCTTTGCTGACTGACAGTTCCAAGCATGCTTTAGCAAGCACACAGCATCTAAGAGAGACATTTTATTTACGCTGATTTTTTGTGCTGATGCTCATCGCTTCTGTCTTTCCAGCCATGCTTGCTTGCTCTTGCAGTCAGTGCAGTGTTTTCAGACTGTAAAATAAACCTACACTGCTTGCAAGGATTAAATAGACAAGGTACAGTACAGGGGTAATCGCTCAGTAACGAGGTGCAAACAGCTGATTGATCGATCCATCAGGCTTTTTGGTTAATAAATTGTTTGACGCGGACAATGGCAATGTCACCCATGGGCGTTACCTTTGTGGCACTGCAAAAAGTCTTTTACTCCTGGTTTTAATAAAAACTTTTAGCAGGCCAACTCATTCTCTTAACAAACCGTTTTTAGCAGTTGGTGAACAGTTTCCAAATATAGGTATTAGTTACTGTGGTAATGCAGACAGGAAATGGTGAAAATCCACCATTCCCTGTGGCTTTTACTACCAGCAGATGGGATGACCGTGACAGCCAATCACAAGAACATTCTATCATCATTTTTTATTTTAAAGAGGTCAAATATTTTGTGACCTGCCCCCGATCGAAACAAAGGCAGCTAACCCTGGTTTAAAAGTAGGCCTGTGTAATAAACACATATGATGAGTCTTTGTGAAGGAATATATTTGTTTTTATATCAAACAGGCTAGTGTGTAAAATGATTTTTACTCCAAAATGTTTTTTTAATAAATATATGTTGAAGCTGACACCCTGGGATCCTTCAAGAAGCTGCTTGATGAGATTCTGGGATCAATAAGCTACTAACAGCCAAACGAGCAAGATGGGCCGAATGGCCTCCTCTCGTTTGTAAACTTTCTTATGTTCTTATATTTTTAATCACACGGGAAATGTTCTGGTTTTTAAGGTAGACCACCATTCAGCATTCAGGGTTTCTTTCCTGTGTGAACTTGTTGGTGTTTTTTAAGGGTCCCTGGTAAAGTGAAACTCCTCCCACATTCATTACAGTGGTGTGGTTTGTCTCCTGTGTGAATTCGTTGGTGTTTTTTTAGAGTACTTAATTCAGTAAAGCGTTTCCCACAATCACAACAGTGGTATGGTTTCTCTCCTGTGTGAACTCGTTGGTGATTTTTAAGATGTTCTAATCGAGAGAACCTCTTCTCACATTCATTACAGTGGTAGGGTTTCTCTCCTGTGTGAACACGCTGGTGTCTTTTAAGCTGTGGTAGACTGAAACTTTTCCCACAGTCAGAACAGAGAAACTGAGTCCCTCCTGTGCGATTTCCCTTGTGAGTTTTAGGAGAGCCTAATTGACGGGAACTCTTCCCACCTTGAGTACAACAGGGCAAGGTCTTCAAGTTGCCCCGGGTTTCAGAACTGTTCACACACAGAGAATGTGTAGTCTCTGTACTCTCCAGGGCAAGTGGTTGTCTGTCTTGCAAGAAGGGAATTTTAACTACGTGAGTTCTCAATGTTTTACTTTTATTTTCTTGGGGTGTCATCTCTCTGTGGTTCTTGTTCTGCAGTTTGCCACTGGAAGTGTTTTTGCAATGGGGTGATGGAGAGGAGTCGCATTCTCCTTGACCTGCTGAGGACAAAGAAAGAAAGGTAGGTTACTGGAAAGCATTCTTACACATTGGCTCTTCTGCAGGGCTTCCCCTCATAACCATGACCAACTCCTGGAGTGAACTGCATGTTTAGAGAACACAGTCACAATCCACTAAAAATCACTCCTGTTAATGTTAGCCTTTCATTACCACCACTTTGAAATTTGCCGGCCAAAATATAATGGGTATCAATGAGGACAAGTGTCTGAGAATATCACTCATTACTGATCCAATCTGGTTAATATCACTCGCCTGTACCAGTCACTGATTTGCACCCCACTTAACACTTGAGGAGTAAAAAGTATGAGATGAGACATGTGATCCCAGCACCACTATAAAGCTGTGGGAGCAGCACAACTGCAAACAGCCTACCAGAAACAGGGAAAAGCAAACTGCATTCAAAAGTGGTATGCTAGTGGGTGCACATCTAGCAGACGTCACAGTATTAAGTCCAGTTGTGTTGCAACTTGTTACATTGAGCTGGGATGACCAAAAAACATCAATCTCTAGCACACTTCTCCAGTTTATTAACTCATTTCTGCAAGGTTAACTGGCAGTTCAAATGCTGCTTGTTTTGTACGATTACCTTTAAATCCCAGTTCACATTCAGGTGGACAATCATCACACAGGCTGGATCCCAGATTGTTGTTCTCCTCAAGGGTACAGGCATTATTTTCAGTAGGATCTTCCTCTGCGATGGGGACACATTCCTGTTCTATGAATTCCTCTTTAATAGGAACACATTCCAGTCGAGGGACCTCTTCATCTTTAACACACGCCAGCTCTGTACCCTGCTTTAGACTCGCACACCACTCCTGGTGAAAGGACTCCTCTAGTGTGTAAACTGCTTCTATCCTTGGCCCCTCCTGTGTTTCAGGTTTAGGTACAGCATGGCTCTCTGTGGGATCTGTGTGAAAGAATTGCACAAAATTATAACCTACTTACTAGCCAGGTTCCTCTATAAAGCCAGCCCCTGCCAGAATTCTCTGAGAGAGGTCACTGGGTCATTCCAGTGGAACAATTTATGGAGTAGTTTTTTTTTGTTTTTTTTTTAATGAAAATGTATTTATTTTAAAACTGATAGTGTTTTTTTTTTTTATTAAAATAAAAATATTTCACCCCCACACTTTATATCTGTGTTGTTAAATAACATATACAACTCCCATCAATCTGCTGTTATTTGCCTTGAATTAGAGATTGTATCAAAGTAAACCCCTGAATTATTTCTATAATTAGACTGGAATTTTAAAATCATTTTCTGTCCAAATGACCCTTATACTTTTCATTACAGAAATATTCTAAAACATTCATGGAGATGGATGATGTATTTTCATGCATTTAAAATTCTAATGATCTCTTTTAAAATGCTGTTGTCAATGGGAAATTGTTAGCCCTGAAAATAGCACCTTTACTGCACATGCACAAATTTCCAGAATTAAAAAAGGGAGGATTCACGCCAGTGGCATTTTCTATCTGCGAACTTCAACTGTTGAACACCGTGTAGATTTTAAATTGTTTACAAAGCTACATTTCTAAACACTGGGAACTGTATAGTGTTTTTTGTGGTACACATATTAAAATGCATTTATGATGCAATTTACTTGAATGTGTTCTCTTTATAAAAATTGTAGTCATTTGCATGAGCCCTTCTGAATACAGTTGAGTGGAAATGTATCTTATTTTTAAAATTTGTAATAGGCTATATATCAATATTGAAACAGTTATTGTGGAATATAAATCATGTTTCATCTGCAGTGCTACTCACCTCTGAATTAATATTTACTGACCCCTAATCACAATAACAGTTAGTACAGCTCTTATAAACGTTTACCATAGAGAAACGCATTGCAAACTTAATGCTGCACATTGAAGCAGAGAGGTATGGCACAGCATATTAAAACATGGTAAATGCACAGGAAAAGTGTTAAAATCACTGTTCAAATTTACTATGGTAACTTTCAGTTTAAGTGAGCCTATAAAACACTTGGAGAAAGTAGCAGAGTTCCAAAAAAGCATACCGGACATTTCCATAAATGGCTTTAGAAAAGCGAAAATTTATGACACGATCAGAAACTCAGAGGCACTGTAACCCTGCTGCTGTGATACTGAGCTGCTTATGCCACTGCTTGCCAGTCTATTAATCAGTTTTAAATTGAAAAGCATTTTTGTTTCGGCTTTGTTAAAATTTGAACATGTGGCAATTATGTCCTACAATTGCTAAATGATGCTGTGAACGTTCCACAATGTTAATCAACCATAGCTAAGTTTTAAAGCAGAGTTAGCTAATGCCTATTGTTAAAATGTACTGCAGTTAGTAATCCTTACCAAGTACTGCTGTCTTAAGTTAAGGGCCATATAAGGACAATAAATACTGTAATCAATTTGTAGAAGGCCGCCTTTATTGTTCTCCGAGTTGCTGTGCTGACATTGTAGGCGCTATAACGACTTACTGCAAACAAGATATTGTTTAAGCAGACAGATTTCATTAACCACCCAACTTAAACGTTAAAAATGGTCTTTGTTTTGCAGATTTTTCATTCTTAGACTTCAAATAAGCAATCTGGACCGTTTTCAAAACAATGCTTGCTATAGTTTTTTAAATACACACTTCTTTATTGTGATTGATAAAATGGAAATACAGTATTTCAATACTACTTAAATAACAACAATGTGTTTACAATTGTAGCATTATAATATATATAAATAACAAACATTGTTGTGATCTATATATATATACACACACACATAATTGGTTGCACCAGAGCATATTTAGGTGGGTCATAGCAAAGGGGGTGAATACTTATGCAGTCAGTTATTTTCTGTTTTATATTTGTAATTAATTTAGAAGAACTTGCATATTTTATTTTTCACTTTGACATTATGGACTTTTTTTGTGTTGATCAGTGGCAAAAACTTCTAATTAAATCCATTTTGATTCCATGTTGTAACACAATAAAATGTGGACAAGTCCAAGGGGGGGGTGAATACTTTTGAGAGCCACTAGGTGTGTGTGTCTATATATATATGACACACACACACACACACAATTTTTACAATGGCAACTTTATAACAGTATCTTCTCCAGTTTCAGACACGGGTGTATAGCGATGTCATTGGAATTATCTGTGACGTGTAGGTACAATAAATAAATAAATACATAGGTAATTTTAGTTTTATTCTCTGTAGATACCCAGGCATCTACTTTTCACTCTCAGCTGTGTATATACAGATGACCTGGTCTGCCATCTGCCAGTAAAAAATAAAACTGCACACACTTTTATAATACTGTTCTTATTTTTTCACTGAAGCACGTTAAAAAGACGTTACACTTTACAGATGCACTTATAAGCGCCTGCACGCTGTTCTCCCGGGAGTGACACATTTGGACACGTGGAAGTCGCAGGATAAGAAGCTGGGTGGTTAAGTACATGTGTTTGAATGTTTTTTTAAATTAAAAGGTAGAAATATTGTATGGCATTTCTTTGTGAACTTGCAAAATGATAAACGGCAATTCAAAAAACGTCAACATAGCAAATCCACCTAATTTAATAAGTCAAAATTTCCAGTTATACATTAACTGCTTAAAGGATTTTCAATATCTTATTAGAAATTGTACAATCTACTTTGTCCTCAGCATTTGAATACGGTCAGCACTCAGATATTCATCACATTTTAACAGCCTTTTATATTAAGAATAAAATCAATCCCCATTTGTGACGGACAGAGAATGAATCCTAGTCAACAATCTCCCTCTCGACCTGTGAGGGCACGGTATAACAGGAACAGAGTGCCCCGGACTGGATGGTTCAGCAGTTCATTCCAGGGTCAGTCGGAAGCCAGCCATCCAGAAAGGGGGCGGAGTCACAATACCAGAAGTCATCGCCTTAATACGGTAAGCGATGCATCAGTCATGGATTGGATGGTATGTGATTGCTATCGAAGGGGGCGTGACTAATGGTATTTCAGGGGATGTGACGATGCAATCTGTTCTTTTGTTATGGTTATTGCAAGGACCTGTAAAGGAGACCGAGTGTAAATGTACCGGGAGTGTTTCGTTTGTTGTTCTAACTGTTGTTATTTGTCATTGTTAGATGGCTAACACTAGTCAGGAGCTGTCGCTTCAAGCCAGCCCCAAACCCGGACTACACTGCACTGCGATGGTTGTCTTGCACCAACCAGCACTCATTGTCTGGAGAAGTGACCGTGTGTGTGTTGTGCGTTATTATTATTAGTGTTTTTTTGGGATTGACACCCTTGTTTTGCACGGAGCGATACACATGGCTGTGTAGTGCCCATGCTTATTATTTAAGTGCTGTTGACAAGCAACCCAGCCTAATAAAGAGCTGTTTAACTGTGCACTGCAAACCACTCGTTCACACCATTATATGCATGTAACAAATTAATGCGCTTACCCGTCACACGCGATTTCCGACTCGCCAGTTTTCTGATACAAAGCCCCTTTCTTCAGTGTTACAAAATCAGTCTGTCTTTAATTGCACAGTTACGCACCGCTTCCACTAAATTCACATGGCCAAAATGCAGCAGCAACAAAGTGAACGAGACACGCTACGGTAACATAAAAGGTAATCATTAAACAGTTTTAGACACTGTGATGCATTTAAAAAAAAATCTGTGATCTTTAGTTGTTTTTGTGCGTTTTCATTTGCAAGTGAACTGTGATATTGGGGCCTAATCGAGCACTATATTCTGCAACTATGCATACTGACTTTGGATACTGTTTTAATTCTGAAAACTGCAGTTTTTTTTTTTATCTTTTGCTAAATTGCATTGCCTTTTACATTTTACGCAGTTCTGTGCATGGGTAACGTATTGATTTAATTAACCGGATTTAACATTATGTACTGTATTAGAGTCCTCAGTCTTTTGGCAAGTGATATTTTCAGAATCGTATCGTTCTGAATTCAAATACTTCTGTTGAAAATATAGTGCTGTACCAACAAAACCAACTACAGTACATTTAAAATAAGTAGGTTTCCATTTACAAAAGTCCTTCAGCTGTGTATTTCTGACATTGCAATTTTTTGTGTCCCCTGAAAAACGGACAAGGGTTGGACGGGCCAGAATGAAATAATCAGATATGTGTCACACTGTTAACTGTAACTAAAGTCAAAACTTTATAGGGTTGAATATGTGTGTGCTGACTGTATTAAAACACGAGACAGAACAAATGCTCGAATGTAATTTTAACTCAAATGCATAGGATTTGCAGCGTTTTCCCGTTTTTTCTTAACTCTAAATAAATTCCCGTAATGTTTTCTTTCTCCACTCTTTCAAAAGTAAATGCCCATCTCAACGAACAAATCAGGCAGTGAAATTCAATCCCTCCCCTATCCAAAGATATGCTTTTACAACCTGCACTGAAAAGTATTCCAGTAATCCAATTAAATTAAGTACGTTTGTCGTGTTTACACGATCACGGTCCTTAAAAGGTTAAGCAGACTGGTAAAAGTCCAAACTACGGGTTTAGTGTTATTTATTAACATATAAACCTAATTTATTATTAGACAATAACATGCCTTTGCAGCGCTGCAAATGTCTTGAATGCCTGGTTTTAATAATAAACATTTAGCAGGTCAATGAGTTCCCAGCAGTTTCCAAGTACAGGCATTAGTTACTGTGGTAATGCAGACAGGAAATACTGAACTATCAGCGACTCATATAGGAATTCAGGATGCACCCTTTTCTGTGGAAGATGCACAGATGTTATTATCAGCAGAAGGGAGGACACATGACTTAATCAATCATACAAACATATACACATTACTTTATTGTTTAAGTGATAGTTGCCATATATATCTTTTGTTCTGTGACCCACCCCTAGATTTGAACAAAGGTTACGGTTAGGCATGTCTCATCCTTGCAAGCAAGGGTGTAAAACAGGGTCTCTCTCTTCGGTGTCGGTTTTGTTTAAAGCTGTTATCCTTTTGTCTGTTTAAATGTGTAAATGAAGGAGAGTGCAATAAACACTTTAGATGAGTTTTTAGAAAATAAAAAGTGTATATACACACACACACACACACACAGCCTACAGAAAGTCTACACCCCCTTTCAAAATGCTTACCTTTTGTTGCCTTATAGCCTGGAATTAAAATGCATTAAAATGTTTTTTTTTTCATTTATCTACACATCCTACCCCACAACTTCCAAATGAAAAAGAAAATTCTAGAAAATTAATTAAAAATAAAAACTGAAATAGCTATGCTGGATATGTCCACCCCGCTTGTAATAGCAATCCTAAATTAGCTCAGGTGTAATCAATCGCCTTCAAAATCACACACCAAGTGGCCTCCACCTGTGTTAAACTATAGTGATTCACATGATTTCAGAATAAATTCAGCAGTTCCTGTAAGTTCCCTCTGCTGGGTAGTGCATTTCAAAGCAAAGACTCAACCATGATCACCAAGGCGCTTTCAAAAGAACTCCAGGACAAAGCTGTTGAAAGGCATAGATCAGGGGGTGGGTATAAAAAATATAAAAGGCCTTCAATATTCCTTGGACCAAGACCTTGCCTAGATCCAGTTTGGAGGCTCCCTCTGATCAAGAAGGAGACTGTTCAGAGGCTACCAAGAGGCCCATGGCAACTTTGCAAAAGCTACAGACTTACAGACTGGTAGAGTGGCAAGAAGGATTCCATTATGCAAAATAAAAATGAAAAATAAAATAAAAAAACTCGGGAGATTCTGTAGCCATGTGGCAAAAAGTTTTGTGGTCTCATGAAACTAAAATGTAACATTTTGGCCTATATGCAAAGCGTTATGTTTGGTGCAAACCCAACACAGCACATCACCCAAAGAACACCACCCCTACTGTGAAGCATGGTGGTGGCAGCATCATATTATGGGGATGTTTCTCATCGGCAGAGACTGGGACACTTGTCAGGATAGAATGGAAAATGAATGGAGCAAAAGTACAGAGAAGTCCTTGAGGAAAACCTGCTGCCCTCTGCAAGAAAGCTGAAACTGGGACGGAAGTTCACCTTTCAGCATGACAACGACCCAAAGCACACAGCCAAAGATGCACTGGAGTGGCTAAGGAACAAAAAGGTAAATGTCCTTGAGTGGCCCAATCAGAGCCTCGACCAAAATCCAATAGAAAATTTGTGGCATGACTTGAAGATTGCTGTCCATCAACGCTCCCCAAGGAACTTGACAGAGCTTGAACAGTTTTATAAAGAAGAATGGTCAAATATTGCCAAAATTAGGTGTGCAAGTTTGGTAGAGACCGATCCCAACAGACTCACAGCTGTAATTACTGCCAAAGGTGCTCCACCAAGTATTAACTCAGGGGGGGGCGGAGACTTATCCAATTACGAGCTTTCAGTTTTGTGTTAATATATAATCTTTTTCTCAATAAAAACTTTTTTTCCCCATTGTGAAGTATGGTGTGTAGATAAGTGGAAAAAATAAATCCTCATTTAAATGCATGAAACTGAGGCACTGACACAACAAAATGTGAAAAAAAAATTCAAGAGGGTGTAGACTTTCTATAGGCACTCTATATACAGGGTTCAGATTTGTCCACATACTTAGGATTCAGTGAGCTGAATCCTACATCCACACATCCATTTGAATACACCCCTCCAATGCATGCAGCAGTTCTTTAAATAAAATACTCCGGTATCGAGGGGAACTGTTGTATTTAATAACAAGAACACGTCATGGCAAATGACATTTAATAGAGAAAAGTGTAAGGTACTGCACGCAGGAAATAAAAATGTACGTTATAAATATCATATGGGAGATATTGAAATTGGAGAAGGAATCTATGAAAAAGACCTAGGAGTTTTTGTTGACTCAGAAATGTCTTCATCTAGGCAATGTGGGGAAGCTATAAAAAAGGCTAACAAGATGCTCGGATACATTGTGAAAAGTGTTGAATTTAAATCAAGGGAAGTAATGTTAAAACTGTACAATGCACTAGTAAGACCTCATCTTGAATATTGTGTGCAGTTCTGGTCACCTCGTTATAAAAAAGATATTGCTGCTCTAGAAAGAGTGCAAAGAAGAGCGACCAGAATTATTCCGGGCTTAAAAGGCATGTCATATGCAGACAGGCTAAAAGAATTGAATCTGTTCAGTCTTGAACAAAGAAGACTACATGGCGACCTAATTCAAGCATTCAAAATTCTAAAAGGTATTGACAGTGTCGACCCAAGGGACTTTTTCAGCCTGAAAAAAGAAACAAGGACCAGGGGTCACAAATGGAGTTTAGAAAAAGGGGCATTCAGAACAGAAAATAGGAGGCACTTTTTTACACAGAGAATTGTGAGGGTCTGGAATCAACTCCCCAGTAATGTTGTTGAAGCTGACACCCTGGGATCCTTCAAGAAGCTGCTTGATGAGATTTTGGGATCAATAAGCTACTAACAACCAAACGAGTAAGATGGGCCGAATGGCCTCCTCTCGTTTGTAAACTTTCTTATGTTCTTATGTTCTTATGTTTGATGAACTCTGTTGCAGCTCTCAACTCCCTACATTACTGGTGGCGTGCGCACCAAACACACACAGATGCTGAATGCAAACCTATCCCCGTATGCAATAGGACAGTTTTCATGGAGTAAAGTTATGTAGTAAACCTGTAATATATAGGAACGGTAAACTGTTGTAGACTTTTGTGCTT
The DNA here is from genome assembly GCF_017654505.1 of Polyodon spathula. Taxonomy (NCBI): domain Eukaryota; kingdom Metazoa; phylum Chordata; class Actinopteri; order Acipenseriformes; family Polyodontidae; genus Polyodon; species Polyodon spathula. The sequence continues at coordinate 2,475,104 of NC_054578.1, forward strand.
ATACTGAGATATAATATATTTTTTAAAAATCGGTGCACAGAAATATAAATTTTTTGTAACGTACCAACTGTCAGATGTGCAAGACGTTGAACAATATATGCTTTAGTACATAACATTTTACGTTATTGCAAAGCGCCAATACAAGTTGAACCATTTGGGAACCTCTATGTTTTATTAAAGGTATTTCATAGCTTATTTGATAGCACACAAGGTGCATTTAAATCAACAAGGAGATCAACCAGGTCACAACATGGTCATTTTTTCCTCATAGCTGACAGTCTTAGATTAGGTGACACAGGCTGAAACATAATTAAAGAAAACAGTGGGTTATGGCCAGTGGTGTAATTCTAAATCTTAAAGTACTGGAACGGCAATTAAAATATAGATTTTTCTAACACAAATGATAGGAACTCATGTTTTATTTTTATTTTAATAGGTAATGCGTGCGTCTCGCGTGCGACGTTGAGGCTACTCCCCCAGTGCTCAGGGTGCTGTTTCTCCAGCCAAATTTGGCTAGTTTTAAAAGCATCTAGAGGGTTAACGTTGTCTTTGGTGGTTTGGTTATTTTTTTATTTTATCATGCATGTTTTTTTCTATTCTTTTCTATTATATTTCAATCTCCATGCTGTAGTATATATCACATCCTCCCCCTGTCTTTTTCTGGAGCCACGCATCCAATACAAATATTAAATTCTGTACATTTTTTTTTTTAATGTATTTTTAAAGGACTACTTGCTGACAGTTTTGAACAATTTAATTGTACACTACATTCTGAATATTAGCTAAAAACTGAAAATAAACAAACAGTGGTTCAGGTATTGTAAGCTGTAAGCTGTGACTAATATTACCTGTAGTTTGTAATAGAAGTACTGATGTTCCCTTCAGTGCATCACAAGGATGACTGAATCAGACAATTGTGCAGGAGATTTGACTACATGCATTTAAAATACGTGCTATTCAGAGACTCGGATTCATCTTTTGAGATGCATCCCTAATTTTTTATATAATATATAAACACACACTGAGCGTACAAAATATTAGGAACACCTTCCTAATATTGAGTTGCACCCCCCTTTGCCCTCAGAACAGCCTCAATTCGTCGGGGCATGGACTCTACAAGGTGTCGAAAGCGTTCCACAGGGATGCTGGCCCATGTTGACTCCAATGCTTCCCACAGTTGTGTCAAGTTGGCTGGTAGTGGATCTCTACTCCGAATAGCTCGTTCCATCTCATCCCACAGATGCTCAATTGGATTGAGATCTGGTGACCCTCGGCAGACCTCTGCAGTAAGCTGAATTCACTGTCATGTTCGTGGATCCATTCCTGGGCAACCCTAGCCTTGTGGCATTGGGCATTATCCTGCTTAAAAAAATCCATTAGCAGATGGATACACTGCTGCCATGAAGGGATGCACCTGATTGGCAATGATGTTCAGATACCCTAGTCCTCCCATCAGCGTGAAACAGCAGGAGCCGGGATTCATCAGACCAGGCATTGTTTTTCCAATTCTCCAGTGTCCAGTGTTTTCGTTCCTTAGCCCACTGCAACCGCAGTTTCTTGTGTTTTGCTGAAAGAAGTGGAACTCTGTTAGGCTGCCGGCTGCCATACCCCATTCGTTTCAAGGTATGACGAGTTGTGCATTCTTTTATGGGTCTTTCGGTACCAATGTTGTACTGGACTGTCACTTGACTAACTGTAGCCCGTCTTGCTCTGCACAGTTCGTGTCAGCCTCCTTTGGCCTCTTCCATCAATGAGACGTTTTCGACCACTGGCCTGCCGTTGATACCTACTACAATACCCCGTTCAAAGGCAATCTTTTGTCTTGCCCATTTACCCTCTGAATGGCACACATGCACAATCCATGTCTCAATTGTGTCACGGCTTAAAAATCCTTCTTTAACCTTTCTCCCCTTCATCTACACTGATTGAAATGGATTTAACAGGTTACATCAATAAGGGATCCTAGCTTTCACCTGGATTCACCTCATCAGTCTATTTCATGGAAAGAGCAGGTGTTCCTAATGTTTTGTACACTCAGTGTATGTGTATGTGTGTGTGTGTGTATATATATATATATATATATATATATATATATATATATATATATATATATATATATATATTTTTTAAAATCACTTCTCTCTTCAGTGACAGGAAATGTTCCATTTTTTTAAGGTGTCCCAACAGATTATACCTTCCCCAGCAGTCAGCATTCAGGGTTTCTCTCCTGTGTGAATTCACTGGTGTATTTTAAGGCTGTCTGTAACAATGAAACTCCTCCCACAGTCATTATAGTGATATGATTTCTCACCTGTGTGAACTCGCTGGTGTTTTTTAAGATGTTCTAATCGAGAGAACCTCTTCTCACAGTCATTGCAGTGGTATGGTTTCTCTCCTGTGTGAACACGCTGGTGCCTTTTAATCTGTGATGAACTGAAACTCTTCCCACAATCAGCACAGAAAAATTGAGTCCCTCTTCTGCGAGTTTTAGGAGAGCCTAATTGACGGGAACTCTTCCCACCTTTAGTATAGCAGGGTAAGGTTTTCAAGTTGCCCTGGGTTTCAGAATCGGTCCCACACAGAGAATGTGCAGAACTCTCCAGAGTAAGTGGTTGTCTCTCTTGTAAGAAAGGAATTTTAACTAAGTGAGTTCTCAATTTTTTTATTGCATTTTCTTGGGGTGTCACGTCTCTGTGTTTCTTGCACTGTGGTTTGCCAGTGGAAGAGTTTGTGCAGTGGGGTGATGGAGTGGAGTCGTGTTCTCCTTCATGTACTGCAGAAAAGAGAAAAAGAAAACAAGGTTACTATACAGCATTCCTACACATTGGCTCTTCTGCAGGGCTTCCCCTCATAACCACGACCAACTCCTAGAGTGAACTGCATATTTAGCTAGATCCACTTACAAATCATTCCTGTTAATGTTAACCTTCTTTCATTACCACCACATTGAAATTTGCCGGCCAGAATGTAATGGGTATTGACAGTTGCCTGAGAATATCACTGATTATTAACGCAATCCTGTTAATATCACTCGCATGTACCAGTCACTGATTTACACCCCACTTAATATCACTTTGAGGAATAATAGTACCAGATCAGGTTTACATGCAAGTGTAATATGTACAGTTATGTTGCAACTTGTTACATTGCGCTGGGATGACCAAAAACATCAATCTTTAGCAGACCTCTCTGGTTTATTAACTCATTTCTGCAAGGTTAACTGGCAGTTCAAATGTTTCTTGCTTTGTACAGTTACCTCTAAATCCCAGTTCACATTCAGGTGGACAATCATCACGCAGGCTGGATCCCAGCTTGTTGTTCTCCTCAAGTGTACAGGCATTATTTTCAGTAGGATCTTCCTCTGCGATGGGGGCACATTCCTGTTCTACGAATTCCTCTTTAATAAGAACACATTCCAGTCGAGGGACCTCTTCATCTTTAAGACATGCCAGCTCTGTAAGCTGCTTTAGACTGGCACACCACTCCTGGTCAAAGGACTCCTCTAGTGTGTAAAATGCTTCTATCTTTGGCCCCTCCTGTGCTTCAGGTTTAGGTACAGCATGGCTCTCTTTGGGATCTGTGTGAAAGAATTGTACAAAATTATAACTCTTACTTACTAGCCAGGTTCCTCTACAAAGCCAGCCCCTTGTCAGAATCCTACTGAGAGAGGTCACTGGGTCATTGCAGTGGAACAATTTAAGAAGAGGTGTATGTAAATGTAAATGTATTTATTTATTTGTAAACTGACATAGTGGGCCTAGTACTATATGCAAATTATGCTACAGCGTAGGGCCCCCAGCAGAAACGGACAGGCCCACACACACAGGAAGAGAGGCGCAGAGTGTAGAATTAAAATATTTAAGCGTTTGTTAATGTTCTTTTTTTCTCCGTGCATCCGTGACTAGAATATTATTCTGATTACAAAACTTAGTTGCAGCTTCAGCTAATTCCACAAGACAATACAATGTTTTCATTAACATAGGCTTCCCTTATGACATCACTTTTTCCTTAATCTCAGAAAATTCCCTTAATGACGTACATTTTTATCAACCAGTCATATCATTGGCTCTGTTTATTACTTTAAGTGAACGTAACAAAGCCTCTCTGATGTTTTACTCAAAGCCATAATGTTACAAAGTTAAGGAAGGAAGGAGATTATGGTGCACTTCAAAGCTTTCCCCTTGCCACCTGTCTTTCCTGCTCTAGCAATTAATATTAAACTCAAAATTTGGCAAATGGCACAGCATAACGATTGGAAGTGTGTAAAATCACTGTGCAAATTTACCATGGTGACCTTTAGTTTAAAAGGAGCCTATCACGTAGGGGAAAGTTGTCAGAGTTGTTGGATGTCAAAGTGAATAGGAGAATGGCATCGAGTGATGAAGCCAATCTGCTTGAAAAAATTAAAAGCAGACCGGACCTTTCCATGAATGGATTTAGAAAAGCTGAAATTTATGATGCGATCAGAAACTCAGTCAGTGTAAACTGCACCTGCTACTCTGGTACTGGGCTGCTAATGCCAGTGTTTTCAATTTAAAGCATTTTTAGCATTTGAGTTTTGGCTTTATTGTTAAAGTTTGCACACACTGCAGTTATGTCCTACAATTGCTAAATGATGTTGTGATCGTTCCACAGTGTTATGTTAATGAATCACAGCTAAGTTTTAAAACAGAGTTAGCTAATGCCTATTGTTAAAGTGTACTGCAGTTAGTAATCCTTTCCAATTACTGGTATCTTAAGAGCCATATAAGGACGATAAATATGAAAACACATTTTTCGAAGGCCTCCTTTGTTGTTCTCCAGGTTGCTGCAGTGACAGATGCTATAAGGAGTTACTGTAAACGAGACACTGTTTCAGTAGACACATTTCATTAAGTACATGCACTTGAATGTTTTAAATCAAAAGTAGAAATACAAAACTGTGTGGCATTTCCTTGTGAACGTGCAAAGTGAAAAACGCCAATTTAAAAAGTGTCAAGGTAGCAAATCTGCCGAATTTAATACCAGCCAAAATTTCCCGTTATTACAGTACACTAGTTCCTTAAGATTTTCACTCTCTTGTTAGAAATGTACCGTTTAGTACATTCTACTTTGTCCCCAGCATTTGAATACAGTCAGCACTCGGACATCCGTTACCCAGATACAACTCAGTCACGTTTTACCGCTCTTGTATTAAGAAGAAGAATAAAATCAATCCCCATTTATATATAATGTTATGGACCGTTATCAAAATTGGGCATTTGCCATAATGCCCGGGCAGTTGGTAAAGTGCCCAGCTGCAGTGGGCAGATGTCGAATTAGCTTTGAATTTTATGTCATTTCGTCAACTGCCCACAACCACCCGGGCGAAGAAAGATTTTTAACAGATACAGTATAATACAAATTGAGAGTGAATTACCTTTGTCGCCTTTAAGCGCAAAAGTGCACCGCCACCAAGCACCCGTTGCAATGTTTATTTAAATAATTTAAATACTTTCTGACAACACTATAGTAACGGAATTAAACAAAATATCAATGCACAGTTTATTTTCATCATGGGTTAGATATAGAGGTTAGAGTAAATTGGGGGGGGGGGGAGCAAGTCCAGAATAAAATGCAACAATTTATTTCAGAAATCAAGCGTTTTGAAACTGGTAAAAATGCAATCAGCACATTAATCTAAATACACATTTAAGGGTATAGTAATTGAATAAGACACACCATGCAGATTACTATTTATTTTTTGCGAGTTTATTCACGTGACTTCATTCCATGTCTCTGCTGAAACTCAAAGAAAAAAGCAACAAAGAAAAAAAGTCTGTACCAACAAAGAAAAAAAAGCAATGTTTCAGTAAGACAGAGCTGAAAGAAGTCTGATTATTTATGAGGATGGTGCGATAGTATAATGAGTTTTGCTGTAATTCGCGTGATCATGAAAGAGTCAGTACCATTAAATATCATCACAGCCGTAAACAGGCAGAGAATAAGAAAGCAAACAAGACGGCAACAATGGCAAAGCACTGCAATCTATGCTGAAAAACTAAGAGCCAAGATACTGCGCTCAAGGCGGAGTTTTACTCAAGTAAGCTAAATTAATTGCGTATTTCAATAATTGCTTAGTTTATTTCTTTCCAAGCTACCTGCCTTTAATGAAGCTTGTGACAAAGAGGCTGGTGATTGTGAACAGGTGTAGAGGTGAGGCAGTGCAGGGTAACCACAGACGATTGTAATCCGGTTTGGAAAGTGTGTTTATTCATTGTAATTCAGGTCTGGTGACCAAACAATAGACCCCGGCAATACACAACGATGTGCAGTGCGTGGAGGAGACACAACAGGGTTACAGTCCAAACAATAAACACTAATTATCCGCCCCACAATAATGCTGGACACGGTCCCCAGTCCTGGGTGCGTGCAGTCGTTCTCGTGGGGGGTGAGAAACAGGTTATTTGGTGACTGTAGTGCAGGGCTGATCCAGCTTGTGCTGGCCCAAGGCGACAGCTCCAGATACGTGTTAGCTGTGTAGTGGTTTACAAACACAGACAGTTACTAACAGACAATACAAGCAAACAAAACACTCGAGAATATTCTCTTATTTAGTTCTTGATTTTAAGCAGACGTTACTGCAGCTCTCACATTCCTTCCAGGTTATGGTCAAAACCCAAGCGAAGGAAAAGATTAACGATTCTCCGGCCCCTTTATGCTATCACGCATGAATCCTTGCCTGCAGCTGCTACCTCGTTTACCTTCCAGGTCAATACGTTCCTGCACCGGAGTCTCGCCTTCTTCCAGGCTGACCGACTTCCCGACCCTGGAAATGAACTGTCAGGCTAGCCCGTCCAAAGACTTACCCTTTCGCTACTTAGCGCCCTCACAGGTCGGGAGGGAGATTTCCAACCAGAACTCATATTTCCGTCACAAGCTATAATTAGCTATTTTAAACCATGGCCATTTCTTAATTGAATTATATTTTCTAACGATGAAGAAATGAGCTCAAAACTATTTTTCTAGCTATACAATCCTTAAAGGCAACTGATCGCTTTACTGTGTAAAGGATGTAGTCACTACACTACACACCGCTGGCTTCATAAAGACATTCTGTCTGGAGACGCACTTCTTTTTAAATCTTGCAAACAACACTGCAGAATTAGGAAAGAAACAATTGAGAGGATCAGTGAACCTGTTTTAGAGTCAGTCAACATGCCTTTATCAGTGTTTCAAATTTTACCCTGGTTATTATAATGCCAGTAAAATGCTAAACTTAATTTCGTGGAGTACAGTACATAGGATTACTCTCACATGATATTGCTGGACTGTTAATAAACTGTTTCATATTTTTTATTGTTATTGTAAATGCCAGCAAAGCTAAACCGTTTTTTTTTTTTTTTTCCAAAACACCTATATCTGTAGACTGAACTACTGTGTTAGAGGAAGACTGTAAATATGATTCTCACAACTGTGCGGGACACTTGGTTTTCTGAACTGTTGTAATATAATTCTTAGGTTTTCCTGCTTATTTTAATGCCAGCAATGAGCCAAGTGATGTCTATAAACATTATGACAGGTTTGAAGTGTCTTCAGGTGCTTTACTTCCTATCACAGCAACAAGAGTCTAATTGAAAAAAATAATAATTGTGGTAATATTTATTAAGTTTACTTATTTTAAAACTACCAACATTATATTTATGTTCAAACGCCACATTTATTAGTATGTTGATAAAAAGAGGGAACACATGGAATTGGCCAGAGGTCTCGTCCGCGGGTGCCGGACCGCTACCTGCATGAGGCTGGCTGGAAACACATGAACAGAGACATGCATCCCAGTGCCTCAGATAGGATGTGGCTGTAGCCACCTCTCCCCAAAATGACGAGGCCACCAAACCATGAATGAATAATGAAAAATATTTAACGCTCTCCACAGTGGTTGCGCGGTCACGGGTGGGTGCGTGCAGGGGGGGTTGCACGGTTTTGTGCTATTTGAATGTTTTATTATGCTGTGTGTATTATGTTTTCTGTAAAGCACCTTGGGGTCTGTGACCTAAGGTGCTATATCAATGAAATAAATAATTAACCTGAATCTGTATTTCTGTAACTTTTATTGTGAAACTTTGGATTTTGTCAGTAAGCAGATTACAGAACTGGCACTTACAACACGAATCCAGTTTACTTAGCGCTCCAAGAAGGAGTTAGGTTTTGTTTTGTTTGCTTTTCATTAATTATCAAACCTACTAAACACAGTGGGGTGTTTGACAAATAAAACAGGCAGGTATTGCCCTGTTTAAAAACACAGGAGTGTTGTTGCAGTGTGTTGTGCCCATCGGCATCAGAAACCCACAAATAGATGACAAAGTCACCAAGACCTAAAAATCAATCATTTATCTAAAAATCCATTTTGGGGCAAATAGTTTAATCAAACATGAAACACCAATGTGTTGCTGTACATTGATGTCAAAGCTCACACATCATTATCCTAACTCTTCAACATGGTTTGCTAAAATCTCAAAGGGACTATAGGTTTGTTTATTACTTTAATTTATTACCCAAAGGTTTACTCTATACAAGACAGCATTTTACCAGAACTATAGCCATTTAAGTCTCCTAATTAGACTGGTTTAGCGATGTAGACTAGTACTGTCTTATAGTTCGCTGAATACCCATTTAAATCTTAAGTCTAAAACAGACTATACTTTCTTATAGTCTGCAGCATGCATCAGACTGGTATAATATTAGAATAGCAGAGTTACTAACAGCACAGTACTATCAAAAAGCTCAATCTCACCTTGTAATAGTCCCTGGTTCCCGTTCCTGCGGCAGTCTTGTTCACTCCAGTCGGGGTTCATGTTTCTGAGAGGTTGGTTACTGTCCGCATCTGCAGCGCTCATGCATTCCCGCACCGCTTTCAACTCGCTCTCTGATATTTCCAATCTCAGCTTCAGCCTTTCATTCTCTTTCTCCTTCCCAGCCATTGCAATCTGAAACTCGTTCAATTTACTGCCCACAACTCTTGTGATTTCCCACAAGACGGTGTCTACAGCCGCTTTCACTGCGTGCTCGATGGCAGAGCCGAGCTCGTCTTGCAAGAGCGAAACGGACACGCTGACGTCCATCCTCACTGGATTCACTTTGAGACTCGAGTAGAGGGATCCTGTTTGCTTTTAATTTTGTATTTGTAATGGCGAATTAACATGCATATAACACGAGCACGTTTGGTGCGATTAATAAAGAAAATAAACAGGACTCGTTTTTATCTTTGCATGGAGTAACTAGCGCTCTTGTCTTGTCTAAAACAGAAAAGGGCCTCTGATTTAGAGCTCAATACAGGTTTAAGAACACAATATATATATTTAAAAATTGATAATATTTGAATCTAAACTACACTATTACTGACAAACTGCTGTAAAACGTGCAGCGATCTGCCCCAAACGTAAACAAAGCAACGTTTCGATTTCCTTGAATGAAAGAACCAGCGTCACTAGAAGTGGGCGTGTCTGGCTGGAATCGTCACGTTTTATTGGCTGAAGAAACACTCAACAGCTAGCCCCGCCCCCCCCTCATGGCAGCAAGGGCAGCACGTTGCGCGATGGGACGATATTAAACCGGAGACCAGGGTTTGCAGTTTCGGCTCCTACCGCTTCGTGTTGTGTTATGCGATGCCCTGTTGTGGATCCGAAATGGGGCCAGTTTCGCCTGTCTGCTTTTTCTGCGCCTGCCCAATGAACTTTGCATTGCAAAAGCTTCTGCCCGTGCTGCGGGTCGTTTCGGTTGTTTTCTTTTTTTAAAATATCAGCACATCAGCGAAAACACAACTTGGTTCATTGGCAAGCAATGTGCTGATATGTGCAAACATTTTGAATTCGTAACCGGACAGGTCAAGCACGGCTTTCCGCACTGGCGTTACTCTCAACAGAGGAGGAGAGACTTAAAGCGGCAGCAGAAGGCTGATGCCTTTTACAGTTCGGCGACAGAAATCCAGAAAGACAGAGGGATGGACTTCAACTATAAACAATTAATGGAAGTAAAATCATACCTTTTATTAGCATTTATTGTTCATGTTTGTGTGGAGACAGATTACTGTGAATTATTTTACCACAAGCCCTTCAAATCCTCATTATAAGCCCACCAAAGGTCAGTTTGTTAACTTGTGTCCCACAAGAGGTTTTAGCCTTTCTGGGGCCATTTCATTACTTTCTTCCTGAAGCCTTTTTGTGGGGTCATTAAATCAGAGAGTAAAGTAGATGCACAGTCACAGACCTGCAAACAGAAAGTCAGTTCAATTCTGAGCACACCTAAGCAATTTGAAAATAATGCTATAGAACTATACTTCAGAGGAACAAGCACTCAGGAGTTTGACAATTTGTCAATTTTAAGCAAACCAGCAACACAGAAATACTGAAGTAGTGGGACTTATTTTGGATGAATTCTACAGAAGACCTCCCTGGCTATCTGTACAGAAGCATTCATAGTGCCACTGACAGTCTAAATATAATTTAGATCCTCAAAATCCCCCCCCCCACAAAAGGAGGTCCTGGTTTCATACCGGACCGGCATCTTCCACTACACAAAATATAAGCAAAATCTGTGCCTCAAGATTTTGATTTTCTTGCATTTCGGTTGGTTTGACACGGAATTATCCTATCACGTTTTGCACAACAAAATCGCAAGTGTAAAAAAAACAAAAAACAAATTAAAAAAACATTGAAACTACTAGAAATGAAACTTAATCTAATAATCTTATGAGTTTAACAGAAGCCAGGCAGCATATAGTTTAATTGCACTTAGCGCATGAGAAAAGATAACCCTTTGATAGTTCTTGTTGAGCTTGTTTTGTCTATGCTGGGCACCTGACAAGTGTTTGCTTTTACTTTCTGGCGCCACCTTGTCAAAGAACAGGTTTTTAAGAGCGATCGATGCCCACAACAAACGTCTCGGAGCAGAATGAGCAGAGTACTCTGCGCAGTACCGCCTTTGCGCCAAAGCCATCTTGCCCGTCTCTCCATAAACTTAGATATTCAATAAAAAAAAGCAAGAAAACAGAAGACGCTGACTCAAGGTAAATGAAAAAGTACAAGATTTCATGGCTGTGAGCACTCCACCAGTGTCACCACAGAATGATCAGCCTGCCCATCAAGAAGCTGGCTGAAATGAACATGCATTTATGTTTTTATAAAACTGGAAAGGTGCTACGTGACGCACAAAGGTGGAAACTTATAAGATGTCAAGAGAATGGCAGCAAGATTTCAAAATACGTCTTCCCCAAAAAGAATAACTAACCAGCAGTTAGTTAAACTGCCAGATCTAACCCTGGTTAGGTCAGGAAAGTTCTTCTTTTCCACAGTGCCCTTGTTGCAGAGTTGCGTAAAAAAAATATTGTCAAACTAAATCAGACAAAAGAAAGGCAAGTCACTTCAAAGAGCACTAGTTGGAAGATCCTGAAGAAATACAAGCTAATGAAAGATGCAAAAATAGCATTTGGATATTCCGCTCGACGTAGAAAAGCAAATGAAAGGAGGCCTAAAAGTCTGCATTACAACCGAAAGAAACAAATTAAATGCTATGAGTCAAGAGAAGACAGAGAAATGAGAAGATGCTTTGAGCGTGATTATGACAGTAGAACCACAACCAGAACAAACAAAACATTGTGGCACAGTAGAGTCCAATGAAATGCACCCAAACTATTCCTTTTAAGCCCTGGGATTAATCTATGAACATAGGCTGCAAGAACGGAATCTATATTGCCTAGAACAAAGAAGAATACAGTACTTAACCCTCACCAATATTTTAGCACAGAAACCAGGACCAGAGGACATAGTTGTTAATTAGGTGGAAATAGACTGAGGAGAGTGGCCTCTTGTCATTCATAGCATTTCTCATGTTCTAGTTTTATGTTGTTCTTTTTTCAGATTGTAACCGATGTCTCTGGGAAAGTAACCTGGAGGATTCTGAACCCGGATTTTTGCAAACGTTTTAATCCTTGAACAGTTCTTATGTCAAAGTCAGTGCATGAAGATCAAGAACAAGAATGGACAACTTGGAATGGGACTGTTAGGGATATCAGTGAAGGGCTGGTAGGAAAGTGGTGTGCTGTTCTCTGTGAGGGTGACCTTTATCCTGGCTGGAGATTGTGCACAGGTTAAAGCAATGCATCATGTTGGCGTTAATCTTCTTTTTTTCTTTTTTTTGGCCAGTGAAGGACGACAAAATTTGATAGAAACAGGAGTGCATTGTTGGTCTAATTCCACAGCGGAAGTGTCGCAAAAGGACATATGCAAATAGAGCCTCGTGTCTAGGCAGGACATTTGCAACCAGTTTGGATTCTAAGTAGCGAGCCTCAGAAAAGTTTATTGTATCAGTTTTTTTTTATTGTTTTTAACATTTTTACATTGTGTTGTAAAAATAAACAGGTTTGCACAGTAAGAGTGTGCGTGTCTATAGCGGGGCAGCAGGAGAGAAGCCCTGTACATGAAAAAGGGGGGCGGGGCAAAGCCCTGCCATGAATGTATTTGTTTCGTTTTGGTATTTAAAACAAATGTATTGTTTATTTATTTTAGAACGGGGTACCACTCCGCCCCTGTGCCGTTTATTATTTTGTGTTTGTATTATTATTTATTTATTTGTAAATATTTAACAGTGAGATCCGAAACTTTCGTTTTGCAGCGTGGATGGGAAGCCAGAATTAAAAACCTGCATGAAAGCCTTCAGCTCTCTGCACTCTGGGTGGGTGTTTGGAAGTGGAGAACGACAGCGTTGGAAACAAGAGCGAAAATGAATCTAAAATACAAATAGGGACAGTGACAGCACCTGCAGCTGCCCAGCCTGACCTGCTGTTTGTTTAGTGTTCGTGATTATGTTGTTTAAACTTTAATCTAAAATATTTGCTTTTCCTAAGGACAGTGAAGAGACTGCAAAACAAAAAAGTACAGATGTCAACAAGTCCCAACTGCAACAAGCAGCTGCTGGACGAAAGGAAGCAGACAAAAGGACAAATCTCGAAGATTTGTGAGTTAAAAAGGCAAGCTACACAAATGATCTCATGAAAGTGGCAACTCAGCAGAGGAAGGAGACTATAAAAACCGAAATGGAACATTTAGCGCTCCACATCGAATGCTAAAGAAGGTGCTGTCACTCTGCTAAGCAAAGCTGCAACTCCGGGACTAAAAACAGAACCAAAACGGGACTCTGCTTGGAACGGACCCAAGACGAGGAAGCAAGCTGCAAGAGAGTCAACTGCCACAGGCAACGAGACCGAGGCCCGGCTGCAGGACTGCCGTAAAACAGACTTATCAGACAAACCAGTCTGGGACTGCTGTCCACCTAAAACCACAGTACCCAAAAGAAACTGTGTCCTGCTACCTGCGTAAACATTCAACAAAGAGGGCAGAGCAGACGGGCGCTGTTGTGGATCCTATACTGACTATATCTCCAGGTCTTCTAGTCTTAAATGTTGTAATGCACACTGCAAGCAAAGCGAGCGAGCAACTATAGAAGTACACTTGTTTTATTTGTATTTGCGCTAAGCGCTGTTCGCGTTGCAATGGACCAATCAGAAATAAGGTCAAATCAGGCTGTCACGGTCTCGCTCAAGCAGAGATTACCACAGAAATAAAAAGAAACAGACATCAATGAGAATTTAATGATTAAAGTCGAAAAATATAAATGTTCTTTATGATCCAGTGTTCGTGGTTCAAAAGGACGCCACATGGCAAGAATTAACAGAACCATTGGAATTTGACGGTACGGCTACCTCTTTATTTCACCGTAATTTTAGTCAAAGTGGCGGGGAGTACCACACTCTAGTTTCGTATTTCGTTTCTCTCCCTGTGTGCATACTTTATTTGGTGAAGCCCCATATTTATTTAGATTTATATACTGATTTTAAATGCTGAATTTGTGATCGGTTGATGTATTTAGCTAAATCTGGACATTTTGTGGTTAAGGAAAAAATAGATGAAAATCTATTTTTTGCTAAAAACAAATGGGGGGTGGAATTTAAAAGGTTTGTGCACCACTGATTTAGAGGACACATCTCAAACCCCAGTGCACAAGAGTGGACATTTTGAAAAGAGCTTTGAAACAGACTTTAAAGTTATCAGGACGTTAACAATGAAAAGAAAAATTACAGGTATTTTATTTAGACAATTGTAACAACACGTGGGGGCGTACAACCCTATATACTCAGTGATGAGGTTTCTCTCCTGTGTGAATGCGCTGGTGTCTTTTAAGGTTTTGTAACAGTGTGAAACTCCTCCCACACTCTGTGCAGCGATAAGGTTTCTCTCCGGTGTGAATGCGCTGGTGTGATTTGAGACTTTCTAATCGTGTGAAACTCCTCCCGCACTTAGGACAGCGATACGGTTTCTCTCCTGTGTGAATGCGCTGGTGTGACTGAAGATGTCCCAACTGTGTGAATCTCTTCCCACACTCAGTGCAGCAGTAAGGTTTTTCTCCTGTGTGAATGCGCTGGTGTGATTTAAGACTTCCTAACTGTGTGAATCTCTTCCCACACTCAGTGCAGTGATAAGGCTTTTCTCCTGTGTGAACTCGCTGGTGTCTTTTAAGGAACACTAAATGACTGAATCTCTTCCCGCACTTTGCGCAGCGATGAAGTTTCTCTCCTGTGAGATTTCCTTCAGCAGCTAGAGAAAAAAAAGAAAGAGACATGTGACAAAGGTTAATGTACAGCATTCTTACACAAACCTGCTTAATATCACTCATGTTAATACCAGACAGGGTGAATATAGTGGGTGTCAAGAAGTACAAATGCTTGAGAATATCACTTTGATTATTAGGATACACCAGTCACTGATTTCCACCCCACTGAATATCACTGAGAAATAAAAGTATACGATCAGGTTTACTGTACTGAGATGTTTCTTCTGGTGACACTTAGCAACCTGACTGGATATGACATCATCCATTGATAAGACATGTGATCCCAGCACCACTATAAAGCAGTGGGAGCAGCACAACTGCAAACAGTCTACCAGAACCGTGGAAAGGCAAAGCATTCGAAAGAGGCATGATAGTGGGTGCACATCTAGCAGGGGTCACAGTAGCAAGGGCAGTTATGTTGCAAGCCAGTTGCAGGTCTAAAATGTGTTAGCGAAATAAATAAAAAAAAAACAGTTGTTCGATTTCTTCGATTCTCCTTTCAAACCGGAGATATTTGCTATTGTCTTTTTTTTTTTTTTTTTTTTTTTGCTATAGTAAATATAAACAGATAGACAGGACAGCCAGGAGGCAGAATTAGTCCGCACCAACAGACAATATTCGGAAGGCGTGTACAAAAACAGAGGTTGTCTTTCATCAAACGGACAAATGGTCAAATACAGGAATACTGTATTGATGTATTATCCAGCGGACTGCAACAGCGATTCAACACAGCTTTGCCAGAGATGACTTCCCTCGCACTGACCAATCAGGTTAAAGGATTTAATGTTACATTGTGCAAGAAACGTCTTTACCCTAGGGTACCTAAGGTACAGTAACATAATTTATTTTTTTAAAAAAGCATGCTTGTTAAATACATCTTAAAGGTAAAATATATTTTTTTAAAAAAACATGTTTTTCATTTTTTCACTTTTTTCTGTATTTTATGATCTTACCAAAAACGTTGTTTGGATGAAAATGTAGCAGGGTGTCCCAGCATGGGTCTGGAAATACATAAAATAAATGTCAGTACGTTTTTTTTAAAACAGTGTGGTAAAACAATCTTGGCTGTGGGTTGAGATCTATGATGGTTAATGGTTAAAAATCTGAGATCACATAAAAGCCTGGCTCAAATCCAGGTAAAGGCAGATTTAGAACACAAAAGGGAACATAAAATTGACCAGTTTGCTTCCAAAGAAAGCTGTGATTCCTCAGGGAACTGAACCCACCCCCAAACAAACAGACTAACATGCACATAACTTACTCAAACTGTTTTAATTTGAATCAAGATTATTTATAAGAAAATGTGAAGTAAACTATAGTTCACCTCAACCCCCATGCGACTGCACTGCTGTACTCAGCTTTACTCACATGCTGTGCTGCTAGTGGACGGCGTTGCTCCTTCCTCCTTTCCACCTGCGGCTCTTTCCTGAGGGGTGAGATGTTTCCTCTGAATGGACCCCAGCACAGTGCCCTCTCCTCCAACACTAGAACAAGTGTCTTCAGAGACAGACTGATTTGGTTTCATGCAGACCAATTCGGGTGGGCACTGCTCACAATGGCTAGATTCAGGCTTCACTATATCCTCTTTATTTGCTTTAGAAACCTGCTCTGTGGTGTGACCACACTGCAGTTCTGGTGTCTCCTCTTTAATGCGGACAGCTTCAAGTTCAGGGACCTCTTTACTCTCAACAAATGTCAGCTCTGTAATCTCCATTTGACCTCCACCCCACTCCTGATCAGAGATTTCCTCTTTTCTGTAAACAGCTTCCATCACTGGCCCCTCCTCTGCTTCACTGAAAGCACGTCTCTCTTCGGTATCTGTGTGAAACACATGTGTACAAGATTTTAACCTATACCTTACTACACAGCTTTTCAGAATTCTTCTGATATTCTACCAGGGTGATTCCAAGATGACCTTATTCTGGGTCGGTATTTGCTCAACCAACAGTTTTATGAAATAAGAAATCACAGATACTGATCTCCATAGAGAGACTCACACACCCAGATTTCAAGTGTGGTCCAACAATTACCAGGAAAATACATAATTTGGCCTAAGAGCTGAAAATGAGGTTGGGGTCAAACATTGTTAACTTCTAGGGGTGCACTGATTAAGATTCTTAGCCGATACCGATCATAATAGATAATGCAGGTATACAAAGAACAAATTAATATTATATTGTGTGCTTGACAGCAACGTATACATTTGGTTTACAACTAGAGGTTTGCCGAGTGAATATTTAAATAAATCAAGCATGAATACGATTATTGATTTTCAATAATCGAGTGTCTGTTAATTTTGATTATTTTTATTTATTTTTTATTTAACAATGAAGAAAAAAAAAAATGATATTCTGTAGTCTTCTCTCTCCAGTACTGGTTTGGTTGTCTTACTCTGTTGATGGTCTCTAACTAAATACCAAGTGGCAACTCACTCAGTCAACACCACAACAACCATTTACAAAAGGCAATTTTTTAAAGTACACAGTGTAATAATAATAATAATAATAATAATAATAATAATAATAATAATAATAATGGTTATTAATGTGATTTAAGATTCCACCTAAAAATAAAGTTCACTGTTGGATTTAATGTGGCATCAAGAGTGTTCTGCTGCTGTTTTCAAATATTTAAGAAAGAAAATAATCCAAACACCTTTCTTTTGAGACATATTTACTGCAGGTTGATCGCATGTTACACAGTACTTGCGTCACTGGTAAGTACGCCAAACCAAACATTGCATTCTGAGCTGGAAGAAATTCAAGCATGAATATCAGTGTGCATAATATATATATATATAATATATATAATAATAATATATATCTATATATATATATATTATATATCATATATATACCATTAAATAAACACCAACAAGAAACAACAACAATGTGTGTAATAATAATGTTGTTATTTATTATTATTGACTTTGTGTTTGGCAGGCAGAAACAAATGATTAGACTGTTTTTCTCGTCCAGAATATTTCAAAAAGCAAAGCTTTATAAACTTAGGAGTAATTTCGAGCACCCCTTAACCTACCTCGGAATTACTCTAGTAGGAAATTTTATCCATTAATGCCGGGTGAGTCGCTATATTCTTGGGGAGCTAGAGCAGGCTCCCCCAATCTCTCCACACTCTCATACTCACTACGTCATTTCAATAATTTGATCTTTTTTGTTAACGAAACAAAGGACAAACAAACGCGGAAAACAAAGCAACCACAAAAAAAAAACAGTAGATGAATATCAGTGTGCATGTGGCAGGGAGCCCCACAAGTTATTTACACGATAAAAAACAATCAGGCTCAGACAAAAGCGCCTTTTGCAGTGGTGACGTTTGGTAGGACAAGTGCGCGTGCAATAGTATATTTCATGATTTGACAGCTCATTGCTAACACTGAAAATAAGAATATAGACACGGTACGGTTGTACGAGTGCAAGCCACCTGGGGACTATTAAATATCACAATCGCCCCCTAGGGATCCCAACTTGCCAATCCCAATGGTTTTGCCAAAAAGGTATGAAAAAATCTACATTTACGATATATATATATAATAGGGTTATACCAAATCTATATATATATATATATATATAGTATATATATATATATTATATATATATATAATATATATAGTCGTACACATGCAGAGTGATGTTAAATGTATGTGTGTTAACTACAACACAAATAAAAGAATGACCCTCCCATGTCGAGAATCTTTCTTACGACATGGAGGGGGTTTTCTCTTAGATTTTGTGTACCCATATTTTCGTCCATAGCGGGACGAGATGTGTCGCAAGACTATCGGTAGTGTCCTTGTCTACAATCTACTGTTTTGTATGGACATTTAATGAAAAAAAATTTTTTTTTGAAAAACCGTTTCTAAACTTCAACTGTAAAACTTCGGTTTTTTGCAATCATTACTAAAGCATAGACATCACGTTGTCTTGATTTTGCGGAGTTGTAGTCCCTGGAACCTAAGCCGGCAGTATCTCTTGTACCTTTTTTTTGGTCATAAACTTCGATAAGATATAAAATTATGAGAATTGACTTGACACAAATACTCTTACCAAAGACCTCCTTTGAAAACGCTCTATCTCGTGGTAGCAACACATTTCAAACGTAGTTTTGTTGAATACAAGTATTTACAGTGTTTTAGGTAAGTGAAGAAATCTTCTTTGTACAAACTCTAGTTGTGTAATAATAATTTGTAACAACACTGGAAGCCTACTTCTCTATTGGCACATTAACTATAGACACAAATCCAACAACATACATCTTCCGTGTTAAATGCTTTTTTTAAATGACGTTGCTATATGTATTTTACCCTGTGCCAAAAAATAAATAACTATTTTGTTTTAAGCAACATGACCAATCAGTTCCTTATTCTATTTATCAGATCAACTATAGAAAACACTTTTGTAAGACTTTTTTTGTTCGTTAGAATTTTTCTATAACAAATTAGCCTGCTACCTGATTTTGGCCAATTGTAAAAAATCTTCTTCTCCGAAACAGTTTACAGCAGAGATCTGATAAGTGGTGCGTACACTCCCTTCATGGCCTCATTTCTCCCCTCATTCGCGAGAAGAAAACCTGTAGCACATTTTGGGGGTTGGATTTGCGAAAAATATCTTAACACCTTCTTCTTCTCTGAAACAGTTATGCCGCCTTTAGCGAAACTTTGCATACACAGCCTTGGCAAGGTTGTCTGTCAAAGGCAAGTCGCTACATACAAAAAACATGGCCGAACGAGCCAATCAAATTTCAGCTCTGCTCAATTTGCATATATTGTAGTTATGGTTACAAGGTGGTAGAGTGATGAAACGTCATACCGGTAGTACAGGGCTTGGGGAATTAATGTCAATGAAAGAATGACGTTGACTGGGCACATGGTTTTGGCAGCCATATTGAATATTTCAAGTCAAATTTTTTAATGTCTGTAAAATGCAAAACTGGCTTTATAACTCCTTGGTGTTAAGTTTGTTATCATATCATCGACACGTGATATTCTTCCCACTACTGGGTGAAGATGAATGCCTCAACACGTAGAAACAAACATTAAGGCTTTAGGTTTTGAGAAAGTTATATTCAAAGTATAGACAGTAAATATTTTGGTTGTGGTCTATCATTTAAAATACACCATCTACCCACAAATAATAACAAGGAGTATTTAAATGGCTTTATTTCTTTTATTGCAGCTTTGTGTAAACTCCAATATTTAAACCCACCTTTGACTCTGGTGAATAGTCCCTGGTTCCCGTTCCTGCGGCAGTCTTGTTCACTCCAGTCGGGGTTCATGTTTCTGAGAGGTTGGTTACTGTCCGCATCTGCAGCGCTCATGCATTCCCGCACCGCTTTCAACTCGCTCTCTGATATTTCCAATCTCAGCTTCAGCCTTTCATTCTCTTTCTCCTTCCCAGCCATTGCAATCTGAAACTCGTTCAATTTACTGCCCACAACTCTTGTGATTTCCCACAAGACGGTGTCTACAGCCGCTTTCACTGCGTGCTCGATGGCAGAGCCGAGCTCGTCTTGCAAGAGCGAAACGGACACGCTGACGTCCATCCTCGCTTTTATTTATGTGTGTATTTATTTTAGTTAGACTGGTCCAGCGAAATGCTCTTTTGATTCAGAAACACAGAACTTCAGTCTAATCAGTTTTCTCAGTAATCATGCTGACAAGGTCAGTTTCTCTCTAGCTCCAGGCTCTTGAGTTTAAGAAAGCAGACTCTGTCCCGGAAATCTGTGCAAGCAATAAACGAACACACACACAAAAAAAAACACTATATTAGGAAACATTTCAACACAACCTAAACAGTTTAACACAACAGGAGACACGGTGCCATAATAGCACCAGTGACAGAAAGCAGTCTCTCTCCCTCCCAGCGTAAACAAACCAAACGTTTATATTTCCTGCACTGAAGTTTAAGCGTCAATGGTGGCAGAGGTACCTGGATGGAGCCGGCGCGTAATAGGGTTGCAGAAATGCCCTAACCCTAGCCTGCGAAACTGAATGGCTGGCCTCCCTGTCGAGCCAAAGACTGGATAGCTATGACAAGAGGAGGTTATGAAACGAGATACCGGAGTTGGCCATGTTGAGTCAGGCAGCGCTGTGTTTTCCTTTGCAATGTCCAGTGGTGGATCCGAAATGGCTCCCGTTTCTTCTCTCTCTTCTTGCGCAGCGCTTGCTCAATGGGGCGCTGTGAATCAAGCTGCTGCGAGCGCAGGAGGGTTTGCCGTCTTTGGTTTGTGCTGTAAGTGTGTTTTTTGCACTGTTGTAGCTTTTGAAACGACCCAAACCCTAAACGAAAGGCTTGCAAAAATCAATATTTCCGAAACAAAGACGCAACAGCCACTTTGTCTGTAAGCAGAGAGGGAGTAATTCAATAGGTAAGCAAAACCAGTTCATTTTGAAGTTTAGGCCTAAGTCATACTCCTGTACAGAAACAGCACGTTTATTTCATATCATTTTCGAAACGGAATTGAAAAAATGAGCAGCACCAGAACGAAGCCAAGTTTACTTTTGTTAATGTCCACATTGCAGTGTTGTGACTCTGTGTGGCGAGGGGTGAGGTGGGGCTGTGGACAACTTTGATATTTTCTGTAATAACTTAACATACATGTCAACAGTTTACTGCAATTCAGGTATTGACCAGATTGTAAATAACTCTGAACATTAAAATAATATTTTGTACATGTATTGTTAACCAGGCTGGTGTTTATAGTTTCCCTGCTATAACATTTCCATTGTAGAATGTAGGGCTGGAATCGATCCATGTTCATGTCTTTTGTGAGTTAGCGCCATCTGTTGCATAAACCAAACGCAGGGGAAATTATATTAAGAGGGTGCATTTAAAATATTGTTTGATAGGTGAAGTTTAATAACATGGGATTAATAGTAATTATTTGAAAGTTTTGAGGATGGCTGGGTTAGAATTGAATTCTGCAGAGATTCAAATGAGAACAATTTATATGCATTCTGACACAAGATTTCAGTCTCAAAGTCTTGTCTCCTTTTCTTCAGTGAGAACGGATCAGCCTCACTCACAGGAAGTTTCTGAGATGGAAGCAGCTCACCTCAGCCCAGAGCTTCCTATTCGATGGGTTGTTTCTGCAGACAGGACTGTTGAGATCAAGGAGGAAGTGACTGAGCTGGGGTGCGACCAGGCCAACGAGCGGATCCTGCAGGAGGAAACGCCACCTTCTAGCATCACTGAGAGAGGTGAGGGAAACTGGAATGCACATCTATAGAGCAGGATCTTCAGTGAAAGGGGAAGAAAGCCTTTTGATTTCCCAAACTTTTGATTGTCACGTGCCCCCTTTCAGACCTCTCAACTGTCTGTGTACCCCTAGCATAAAGGTTTGTATTTTAATGTTATTTTTAATCTGTGCTTTTGTAAATACACATTTACACACAGTAATACATACAATAATAATATAACTAGCGCTTCTGATTTTTGGTTTTAAAACACCATCAGAAAAAAAAAATGATACACAGAAAAACATTGGAAACGGTGACTCAGTTCACGTTGACTTCATCACCACTTTCCCACTTAAACAACAAAACCTAACACTAAAAAACTACCTTTCCCAGAGCAGCTGGGCAGTGGCCCTCGATCCTTCCTGGCTTGTATATTCTCTGTTTTTTCACTTTGCGCGTTCACAAAGAAAAATACCGTAAGTGTCTAAAAGCAGTATCTATAACAAATCAACAGGTAACAATCCAAAGCAAATATGCTTTTGTTACAGACTTTGTAACAAGTCTGGAATAAACTGTTTTGGCTGTTACAGTACTTAATGAAACCCTTGTAAATAAAATAATAAATAAATAAATAACACAAAACTACCAAGACAAAAAAAAGAGCAGTTGTACAGGGACCACAGTAGCAGGCACACGCCGCCTCGGAGTTCCTGACCGCATCATAAACTCCAGATCTCCTAAATCTATTGTTGGAAATGTCTGATCTGCTTTGAATTTTTTTTTTTTCAAGCAAATTGGCTTCATCACACTGCCATTCTCATATTTACTTTGACATTGAACACATTCCTTCCTTTGCCCGGTGCTTCGTTAACCAGTGCCGCTACCAGTCTGTCAGAGGCCGGGATCACGCACTGTATGTCGTACTGTGATTGGTGGAAGAATCAGTGGCGATCCAATCAAAACCGTCAATGAAGCCAAAATAAATTCCCCGCCAAAATTTCCCGTTATACAGTACATATTTTAAATCGTCCTTTGTTATGCGGGATAATGAGGTAGCCATTCCAGGTCTGTGCTACGGCTCCACAGTGGCATACTTCACATTTGAATATTACTTTAGCTCTTTTTTCCCTACCTTAACATCGGTGTCTGATTCAATATCTCATGTACACTTCGTTTTCCCAAACGGTCAACGTTTTACAAAAATCTCGTCGGTCGTGTGTGTTGCCTTTTTTATTCCTTCAGTATTCCAGCGTATGGGTATCTACCAGTGATTCGACCCATCTTGAAAAGAATTGCCCACTCATGGCGATAGCAGTACCCTCATGTGACCTGTTTTGACCAATCAGGATAGAGTATTTAAAATACCCATTTTATTAAAAAAATTCTGCAACAGGCTAGATTAGAATGAGCACGAAACCCAAGCTGACAAACAGGGGTCTCTACCGGCTGAGGTCAGTGTTTTCAGATTTACAGACGCTGGTACGTCACTCCACACGCGGTCCAATATGGACCCAGCTTGCAAGGGAAATGTTATGTATAGTGGTCCACGTTGGGTTTTGTTTTATGTTGTGATTAAATGTTCTGTATGTGGAATGTGATAAACGACACTTATGGGGAAAACAAACTCTGTATTCTCTTAGAAATTTCACGTCACTAGACCATTCACAGTCTGTACATAACTGTTAGCATTTCCTCTGTAAATCACACGTTAAATGTCACTTGCATGCAATCTTTTGATTTGTATAATGCATATTACTTAAACAAAAGTTGTATTAAAATTCCCTACTAAATTGTTATACTTAGAAACTGTATGTGGCACTGTGTATGCATGTGTGGAGCTGGGTGTATGCCAAAGCACCGGGGGGTACCAATAGGGGCTGTAGTGCTTCAGTAAAATATGTTCTGAATACCTCGTGTACAAGAGAGTGTAAGAGAAGTGCTGTGGCAGAATATGTTTGAAATAGTCAAAATATACACTGACACTAATCCTTTTCATTTTTGTTTGTCTGCCACGCCAACTGCGCTTTCCTTTTAAAAAGTAAATTAAACGACTGGTGACTTTTAAATCAAACATTTGTAATGGTATTTTGCAAAGCAAATATATTTAGGGAATATGAGAAATAATAAAAATTGGTCTTCTATGTTTCAGACACGGATATGAAATTGGTATGTCTTAGTAGAGGACAAGGATCAGAAATGGCATCTTCTCACGTTAAAGAGGAGGACCCAGAAATGGAACCTGTCCACTTTAAAGAGGAGCTTCCTGATTCTGCACATATTAAACCAGAGGTAGCCAAGCCTGATGCTTCCTTAAATGAAGGAGGGGCATCTCATGACATGCATACTAATGGAGAGGAGGGGACTGAGCTGGGTTCCATTCAGAGGAAATGTCACATCTCCCAGCTGGAGGCCATCCAGATACATCCTTCATCACAACAGGAACCAAGGTCACCTTCACCCTGTGGGACAACAATGTTAGAAAAAAATCTCCAGCAAACTCACACAGGAGAGAAACCACACCACTGTACTGAATGTGGAAAGAGCTTCACTCATTTAGGGAACTTCAAACAACACCAGCGGTCTCATATAGGCGAGAAACCTCACCGCTGCATAAACTGTGGGAGAAGTTTCACTTATTTAAGAACCTTTAGAAGACACCAGTGCGTTCACACAGGAGAGAAACGGTTTCACTGTAGTGAATGTGGAAAGAGCTTCACTCGATTAGGAACCCTTAAACAACACCAGCTAATTCACTCAGGAGAGAAACCACACCACTGTAGTGAATGTGGAAAGAGCTTCATTCGATCAGGAAGACTTAAACAACACCAGCTAATTCACTCGGGAGAGAAACCACACCACTGTAGCGAATGTGGAAAGAGCTTCATTGAATTAGGAAGCCTTAAAAAACACCAGCGACTTCACACAGGAGAGAAAACGCACAACTGCAATGAATGTGAGAAGAGTTTCTTTCAAATAGGCAACCTTAAAAAACACCAGCGAATTCACAACTGGTGGAATTCCTTAACAAACACCAGAAAATTTAAGCAAGACAGAAGCCCTGTCGCTGAAGAGATTAACTTGCTCAAATCAAGTGAAGAGTCATGAATGCAGTATTGTAAAACGTAGATAATTGTGATGAAAACTAAGGTGTACCATGTGCTTCACCACATATAATAAAATATTCATATCAGTATAGTATGACTAAGTGTGAAAAAAGAATGTCTCAAGTTACACATTTGATTTCAGAGTTAGTGTTTTAAAGATAGTTTTTATATTCTGGTCTGATTTTACAAATGAAAATGCAAATGATGTCTAACACATTGACACTGATTAAATACCTTTAGCTTGTGTGGTATGTCTATGAGAAATCAGTCTAGTCAATCCATCTAAATTGTATGTCTCAATTAAAATATGCAAGTCATCGTACTGTATATACAGTATTAGGTATGGCATGATTAGTTGCAGAATTCTTAACACAGGTAACTCCCCCTTCCCAGAGAGGGATATGGAACATGTGTAGAATAAAACTTCATTTTGTTGTAACTTTAGCTGTATTGCTCATAGAAGAATCTGTTTCATTCTCCTAATTTTATTACTGTTACAGGCATGTTAAACATGTTATACAGTAATTAAGGGAAAATTATTTTCAACTTCATCAAAGCACAATAAACATTTCAGTTTTATTGGGAAAACATACCTAAACAACGTTTGAACTTGCGTCCGCAAGACTAGTTAATAAAATGATTCTAATAAAATGATTCCACCCTGGACGCGAGTAGCTGTAATCCAGTGGTTTCCATGCTCTTGAGAATCTGGGCAAAGGACGATCTTCCTGTACGAACAATCCCACCAGTTGTCAATGTGTCATCAATCAGTGTGGACCGGAAACCACTGACTTCTGGAAACTGCTTTAATAGAAGGAAGGATGACCTCATCAGAAATCCAATAGCGTGGCTGTAAAATTCTCTTGTAAGGGACCATAGACTGAGGAGATCATTTGGTAATCTACTTCCCCATGTGGGTCCTTGGCTTTGTTTTCATTATATTTCCTATAAAAATAATAAATATTTACATATACGTTTTAATGGTACTATTTGCAGAGTCTCTACAATATAATCCATGTGCTCTGTAGTGTTTGCAACACAATAAGATGTAAATTAGCCGAGTCTCAATATATGTAAGTCTCAATATAAAATATATGTGATTTTTAAATTTAGGTATTTATTTTTGGCTGAATATTTGTTGGAATACTTATGGATAAAGTTTAAATTTTTTACTGAACATGTTGGCTGGTCTCTGGTTTAATCATACTGCTGAAACAGTTACATTCTGCATCTCTGAACATGTTTTGTTGGTATCTGGTTTGGTTATACTGCTGAAACAGTTCAACTCTGCACCTCTGATCACACAGGTCCTGAGTACTTCCTCAACCTGCTGACCCTCTATGTCCCTGCCTGAAAGCTGAGGTCCTCCGCTTCTGGCCTGCTTGTTTATCCCCAAGCAAAAGTGCACCACACTAGGAGAATGCTTGTTTAGCTTCACGACTCCGACTCTTTGGCACTCTCTCCCAGCTTTGGTGCATGATGCTCCCACCATCACTCGCTTTAAATCAACTCTCAAGACCCATCTGTTCTCTCTTGCTCTCCATGCTCTTTAAGACTGATATCTGCTATTAGCTGCTGGGTTGCTGCTACTATTTCATGTATTATGGTGCTATCCTGTATTCTGCTCTTTCCACTGTATTTAATGCACTATTTCATGTATTCTGCAGCTATCATGTATTCTGCTCTTTCCACTGTATTTAATGCACTATTTCATGTATTATGCTGCTATCCTGTATTCTGCTCTTTCCACTGTATTTAATGCACTATTTCATGTATTCTGCTGCTATCCTGTATTCTGCTCTATCCGCTGTATTTAATGCACTATTTCATGTATTATGCTGCTATCCTGTATTCTGCTCTTTCCACTGTATTTAATGCACTATTTCATGTATTATGCTGCTATCCTGTATTCTGCTCTTTCCACTGTATTTAATGCACTATTTCATGTATTATGCTGCTATCCTGTATTCTGCTCTTTCCACTGTATTTAATGCACTATTTCATGTATTCTGCTGCTATCCTGTATTCTGCTCTTTCCACTGTATTAATGCACTATTTCATGTATTATGCTGCTATCCTGTATTCTGCTCTTTCCACTGTATTTAATTATTATGTGCGGTTTGAACGCCGATCGTGGAAAGAAAGCACTTTCTCCATGTCCTCTTGTAGCGTCCTTTTAAAATAAAGATGAATACTTTATAATTAAACAACTCCAATTGCATCTTTAATCCTGCACTTGTATCTGTGTTTTACCTTCATAAGCAACCAGACTTGTAGGACTCGAGTCCGTGGACTCTGACTCGAGTCACAGCCGCAAAAGATTCAAACTCGAGCATTCAGGCTGGTCGAAAAAAGTCCCTTGTCCCCTCGATACATTTTAGAATTTAGAATTTGAATCAGATCACCGCATCGTCGTCTTTGTTCAAGACTGAATAGATTCAGTTCTTTTAGCCTGTCTGCATATGACATGCCTTTTAAACCCGAAATAATTCTGGTCGCTCAATAAATAAATAAATAAATAATCACAAAGAGGATTCTGCTGGACCCCCTCAAAGTGAAACCCGGCGAGGATGGACGTCAGCGTGTCCGTTTCGCTCTTGCAAGACGAGCTCGGCTCTGCCATCGAGCACGCAGTGAAAGCGGCTGTAGACACCGTCTTGTGGGAAATCACAAGAGTTGTGGGCAGTAAATTGAACGAGTTTCAGATTGCAATGGCTGGGAAGGAGAAAGAGAATGAAAGGCTGAAGCTGAGATTGGAAATATCAGAGAGCGAGTTGAAAGCGGTGCGGGAATGCATGAGCGCTGCAGATGCGGACAGTAACCAACCTCTCAGAAACATGAACCCCGACTGGAGTGAACAAGACTGCCGCAGGAACGGGAACCAGGGACTATTACAAGGTGAGAGGGATATTAGGTTTTTTTCATAGATTCCTTCTCCAACTCTTTAACCCTTTTGACCCCCGAATAATTTTAAAACTCTTCTGTAGATATCTCTGAATTTTGACAATGGTTGTATTCAAATAAAACATAACTCACAAGCCATATCATTACAATTTATATTTTCTTTGAAACTGGTCCAGATCATTTTTCAAATGACCTTTGCTGCTGCAACAGTGTTTGCCAAGTAAAACTTTTGTGTCGTCTGCAAATTTAACAAGTTTGCTTACTATACCAGAATCTAAATCATTAATGTAGATTAGGAATAGCAGAGGACCTAATACTGATCCCTGTGGTACACCGCTGGTTACCACACTCCATTCTGAGGTTTTTCCTCTAATCAGTACTTTCTGTTTTCTACATGTTAACCACTCCCTAATCCATGTGCATGCGTTTCCTTGAATCCCAACTTGTGCGGGACTTTGTCAAAAGCTTTCTGGAAATCTAAATAAACCATGTCATATTGCTTTGCAATTATCCATTATCAATGTTGCATCCTCAAAAAAATCAAGCAAGTTAGTTAGGCACGATCTCCCTTTCCTAAAACCATGTTGACTGTCTCCCAGTACCCTGTTACCATATAGGTAGTTTTCCATTTTGGATCTTATTATAGTTTCCATAAGTTTGCATATAATAGAAGTCAGGCTTACTGGTCTGTAGTTACCTGGTTCAGTTTTGTTTCCCTTTTTGTGGATCGGTATTACGTTTGCAATTTTCCAGTCTGTCGGTACCAACCCTGTGTCAAGAGACTGCTGCATGATCTTGGTTAGCGGTTTGTAAATTACTTCTTTCATTTCTTTGAGTACTACTGGGAGGATCTCATCCGGCCCAGGGGATTTGTTTATTTTAAGAGCTCCTAGTCCCTTTAACACTTCTGCCTCAGTTATGCTAAAGTTATTTAAAACTGGATAGGAACTGGATGACATGTGGGGCATGTTGTCAGTATCTTCCTTTGTAAAAACTTGTGAAAAGTAATCATTTAACATATTTGCTATTTTTTTTTCTTCCTCTACGATTTTGCCATTTGTATCTCTTAAACATTTAATCTCCTCTTTGAATGTTCTCTTGCTGTTGTAATATTGGAAAAACATTTTGGAATTGGTTTTAGCTCCCTTAGCAATGTTCATTTCTAGTTCTCTCTTGGCCTTTCTAACTTCCTTTTTGACTTGCGTTTGCAGTTCTGTGTACTCTTTCTGCGTACTTTCTTTTTGGTCCTTTTTTAATGCTCTGTAAAGTGCCTTTTTTCGCTGAATATTTTTTTTTAATTGATCTATTAAACCATTTTGGCAATTTAGTTTTACATTTAGATTTGTCTACTTTAGGGATGTAATTGTTTTGCGCCTCTAGTACTACATTTTTGAAGAACAACCATCCTTCTTCTGTGGGTGTTTTCTCTATTTTACTCCAATCTACTTCTGTTAGTCTCTGTTTCATGCCTTCATAGTTTGCTTTTCTAAAATTGTAAACCTTAGCTTTAGTCTTTACTTTTGGGGATTTAAAAAACACTTCAAATGAGACCATGTTGTGGTCTGAGTTTGCCAGTGGTTCTCTGACCTCTGTTTTAGTTATTCTATCTTCGTTATTTGAAAAGACTAAATCAAGGCATGCCTCCCCTCTAGTGGGTGCCTTCACAAATTGTGTTAGGAAGCAGTCATTTGTCATTTCCACCATTTCTATTTCATCCTTCGCGCTACCCACCGGGTTTTCCCATTTTATTTGGGGGAAGTTGAAATCCCCCATTAGTATGGCTTCTCCTTTGCTACACGCATTTCTAATGTCATTGTATAACAGATTATTGTGCTCACCGTCTGAATCTGGCGGTCTATAGCATGCTCCTATTATTATGCCTTTTGAATTTTTGTCTGTTATTCTGACCCATATTGATTCGGTTTTATTTTCTTTGTCCAGGTTTAACACCTGGGCTTCAAGACTGTTTCTTATGTATAGCGCTACCCCTCCTCCTCTTCTGTCCTGCCTGTCTTTCCTATACAGTGTATACCCACAAATATTATATTCGTCCCCATCACTCTCAGATAACCACGTTTCTGTAACACCTATCACATCATAGTTACCTGTTAGTGCAGTAGCTTCAAGTTCTAGAATTTTGTTTCTGATACTTCTAGCATTTAGATAAATACATTTAATGGTTGTCTTACCTGAGTTTTTGTTCTTGTTTTGTTGCGGTCTCCCTTCTGTTTTTTTGTTGATTTCTCCCCCCTTCCTTTCTAGTTTAAATGCTTCCGAACCTGCTCGAGGATCTTTTCTCCAAGTAGACTAGTTCCCTTGTTATTTAAATGCAGTCCATCCCGTCTATACAGATAGTCCTCGTTGTAGAATGTGGTCCAATGATCAAGATAGGTGAAGCCTTCTCGTGTGCACCACGTCTTCAGCCATTCGTTTTGATTAATTATTTCCAGCTGTCCATATGGTCCTTTGCAAGGTGCGGGTAGTATACCAGAAAATACCACAGTTTTGGTTTTCTCTTTTAATTTCCTTCCTAGCTCTCTGAATTTATTTTGCCGGGAGACCTTTATACAAATGTATTGTGTTGGTAAATGCAAATGCTTTTTTAAATGTACTGTACAGTCGTTTGTGATACTTTGTATAATATATATATATATATATATATATATATATATATATATATATATATATATATACACACACACACACTACAGTACTGCCTGTGTGTTTTTGCCCTGCAGCGCTGCCTGTGTGTTTTTGCCCTGCAGCGCTGCCTGTGTGTTTTTACCCTGCAGCGCTGCCTGTGTGTTTTTGTCCTGCAGCGCTGCCTGTGTGTTTTTGTTCTGCAGCGCTGCCTGTGTGTTTTTACCCTGCAGCGCTGCCTGTGTGTTTTTGTCCTGCAGCGCTGCCTGTGTGTTTTTACCCTGCAGCGCTGCCTGTGTGTTTTTGTCCTGCAGCGCTGCCTGTGTGTTTTTGTTCTGCAGCGCTGCCTGTGTGTTTTTACCCTGCAGCGCTGCCGGTGTGTTTTTGTCCTGCAGCGCTGCCTGTGTGTTTTTGCCCTGCAGCGCTGCCTGTGTGTTTTTGTCCTGCAGCGCTGCCTGTGTGTTTTTGTTCTGCAGCGCTGCCTGTGTGTTTTTACCCTGCAGCGCTGCCGGTGTGTTTTTGTCCTGCAGCGCTGCCTGTGTGTTTTTACCCTGCAGCGCTGCCTGTGTGTTTTTGTTCTGCAGCGCTGCCTGTGTGTTTTTGCCCTGCAGCGCTGCCTGTGTGTTTTTGTTCTGCAGCGCTGCCTGTGTGTTTTTACCCTGCAGCGCTGCCGGTGTGTTTTTGTCCTGCAGCGCTGCCTGTGTGTTTTTGTCCTGCAGCGCTGCCTGTGTGTTTTTGCCCTGCAGCGCTGCCTGTGTGTTTTTGTTCTGCAGCGCTGCCTGTGTGTTTTTACCCTGCAGCGCTGCCGGTGTGTTTTTGTCCTGCAGCGCTGCCTGTGTGTTTTTGCCCTGCAGCGCTGCCTGTGTGTTTTTGCCCTGCAGCGCTGCCTGTGTGTTGCACTGCAGTCACATCGGCTCCTCTGTCACAATACCTAAAAAAAAAAAAAATTGACAAAATTTGAAAGATGTGACATTTCAAAATCATATGGCTTCCGGTAGACACTTGCAATATAATTTTGCAGTTTCTTTGATTAAACAAAAGATCTAAATTATGTCCATATCGTTTTTTTTTTACATAAATGTCTCAATCCAAACATTTTAGGTGATGCAAAATCTTTGTCAATAAAATAACTTTTGACGGTTCACCATAAAAACGAACTGGCGATGCCACGCTGACAGTTTGCTGAGCTCGTCGCTATGCAAACGATGCATTGACGTTCCAGGCGTATCACGTAATTCCACTAGATTGATGATTGGTCAGTGGCAATATCTTTGCACACTGATTGCATTCTGAAAGCGGTTTTCTTTATGTAGAGAGAGGCGCATGATCGACATCTAAAATATATTACCAAAACATTCTAAATAGGTCTCAGAGTATTTCATTTTTGTATGTCCACCTTTCAAATATGTTCTATGTTCACCGTCAGTGAATTATCAAACAATAAAAACATGAGCACAAGTAAAATTAAGACAGGCGCTTGATGAGTATTGCGCAGAATACTCTAACGTTGAGGTGAAGAAACGGGACAGGAGAAAAAGAATATATTCTGGAATGCAGTGATTTTAATAGTAAATGTCTGATGTAGAAATGCATACTTGTGCCTAAGAATAAAAAGTCTGTCTACACGCTTTGATACGCTGTGTCTTCTATGGTTTATTTGGGATTATTTTAAATATGTATAGGATCTTTTTATGATGATATTCTGCATTTATGAGGTATAGTATAGATGTAGAGGTATAGATATAGTGTAGGTGTAGTCCACAGTGACCAACAGTTTTTTCATTTAGACTATTGCCCAATAGAGTTCTGGTAACCATGTTTTTGTTGCGTGTTGAGTTGGTTTTGCTTAATGAGACTTGTACAGTTCTCCATGGCATAAAAAGTCTTTTTTAAAAGCATTGTGATGGGATAGCGGACGGTTGTTGAGACTCAGAGACATGTGGACTTCAGTGTTGGGACCAGCATTTATTTAACAAGACTAAGTATTATTTTTATTTCAACCCGGCCCACCGCTGATTCGGGAGAGGGGAAGACGGACACACGCGGCCTCCGAAACGTGCGCGGTCAGCCGTCTGCTTCTTTTCATTCTGCAGGCTCGCCAGGTAGCCACCTTAGAGATACAGTGTCAGAAGAACATGCAGCTGTGGGAAACTTACAGGCAGGCCCGCAGACACCCGGCCAGTCAAAAGGGTTCGCTGGTGTGTGGTGAGCTGAGGACATAGTTGGGCAGAATCGAAACTACATGTAATTAAAATACGAATTTTCATTACATTTGTATTTTGTAATTTATAATGCAAATGCCAATTTAGAAGTATTTTGTATCAAAAATACATTTCCTGAGTATTTTGTAATTTCAAAATACTCCAGAATACATTGTCAGTAATAGTTTAAATATTAAACTGCGGAGAATTGAATTATAGCGATCGCGTATTCGATTGAAAAAAAAAAAAAAAAATGCACACGCACGCGCCAGTTTGTCTTGGGAGTAGCTTTAAATCAACAATGATGCGCTGGCTAACCACACTGTCTTTCTGGAGACACCAGAAGATTTCGTCACCTAATGCTTCAGGCTGCTGCAGAGCTGGGTCTTGTATCAGAAATTTCTAGTGGGAGACCCCTTGAGGAGGAAGAAGATGACTTCTTTGTTTTTATGGATAGCAAAGATGTTTCTCAGATAAGTACTCCCTGAACAACAAGCAGCAAAGCTGAGCTGGAGATCCTTCATTGTTTTGAAGACCCGAGGAAGGATGTGGCATCTTTAGTGCAGCTCCTTTTCAAAAAGAAGGTGTTTATATGCTTTAATACCATTCTTCCTTCCTCTGCTCCTGTTGAGCGTCTCTTCTCTTTTTCTGGCTTGATTTTCAGAGTACCCTGGACTAAAAGGCGTGACAATTTATTCCCGTGGGTAGATGGTAGTCGGCAGGCTAGAATAGGGGTGGAGCTGCAGTAACCGAACTCAATGACCCGGACGGGAAACGACGTGGCATCCGCGCATTGGAGAAGTGGATGCGCTCGATAACCAAGGGGTCATGAGGGAGGGTATAAAATAGGGGAGTAGCAAAGTAATCTGCTCATTTGTAAATGGTTGGAATACTGTGTTTTGCTGAAAGCCGTGTTCGTTTTGTGTTTCTTAAGGTCGGCTGTAACGGTCGTTTGTCTCAGTAGACTTCCAGTAACGCGGGCCGGAGCTGTAGCGCAAGCCAGCATCAACCCAGACATCACTTTAACCCCAGCATTTCACAGGAGTACCGAAATTACACCACTACACCTAATTTCACTCACTGTGTTGTGTTTGTTGTGTGTAAAACCTGGGGATTACAATTCCTAGTGATACACGCCACTGTGCACAGGGACAGTAATACAAGCAAAATATGCTAATGACCTTATGATTTCAGGTCCCTGCCTTTAAAGAGAATACTGTCTGCGAAATAAGGACTGCGACTCTGTTGTCAGGTTTTATACACAAATAAGCTTACTTGAACTGAAAAACATCTTAAGCAAATTCCTACATGGTTGAATGAACTACAAGCTTCAATATGAAACTCAAGCTGAAAACGAATTTCAATTAATGAAAAAAAGAGGAAAGAAAAACATTCCTAGCTTAATTGGCTAACGTAAAAACAGGTTTGTGTTGTTTTGAAATACCACTGGTTCAGATTACTACCAGTGCTTAATAACAGTACGTCACAAGGTGGCTTTGTGGGGGACGGGAGACCCGGAAATGAAGGACACAGCGTTGTGGGTAAGGAATGCGCTGGTGCGCAGATTTATTAAACAAACACAAAACAAAATAAAAAAGACAAACACCAAACCCAAGAACAGTTGGTACCTCCAACACCTGTAGCAGCTGCGTTATATTCTTTCTCTCTCGTTCTCCACTCCCTGAACACACAACCCTGAGTGAGTGATTCGTCTCCTTTTATCTGCAGCTGTGCCAGGGCTTGCTTGTTAATGAATTTTTCACTTGAATCCCGGCACTGTCTGCACGTGAACTAATTTGCGCGATCCCTGTGTCCACATACAAATACACCCTTTACTCTGCACATGTGCAATCCTGTACCGAAATACAAATAAACATTTTAAATCACTGGGGCTACACAACCCACACTCCATGCACCAATACATACATACATCATAAAATAAGCACAGGGGCTGGGGTTGAACATCACACAGTAACAACATTTTACTTCTCGTTGGTGTTGAATTTAAACCCAGTCATGGCCCTGCATCAACATGAACCTCCTAACTTCCTTATTTAACTGTAATTTCTTTTTAAAAGTCTAGTTGTCTCTTTGCCTGTTTTCAATGGGTTAATTTAATTAATAGAGAATAAAAACAAACAAAACTAACAACTACCTAGTCTATATTTAACTGCCCAGCATCTTCTGTTGCAGTAACACCACTGCTAACATTATCTGTTGTAAATAATGCAGTACGGACTCCGTTTCACTGTATGTAGGGTTTTTTTTGTTTTGTTTAAATCAGCGTTGGACTTCTGGCGTCTTCTGAATGCCTTTCCTTTTTTTTATTACATTATAAACAACTTAAAAAGGCAAAACCATAACAATATATAGAATAATAGTGTGTATACACTGAGCAAAAAAGTAGAGAAGCACAATATAACATAGACTACTAATTTGACATAACAAAATCCAAACGGTCAACAAAATGACGAATGGTCCAAACAAGATGCAGTAGTTCATATTTTCCATCTGGGAGAGGAAGTTTTTGATCCGAAGTGATTAGGAATAACCCTGTTTATCAAGCAAGAGCACCCTTTGTTTCCAGTAAATAGATCTGTATTTTAATCCAATTTATTCCTGGTGTTTGTGTCCTCAAGTGGCTGAAAATCTGTGAATTTTCTTGTGTCCTTGAAGAGCCTGTACACGACAGAACTGCTTCCCACATTTAGGGCAGGGATAGTTCTTCACTGTTGTGTGAATTTTTTGGTGTCTTTTAAAGTTTGATAACTGGATAAAACTCTTCAGACATTCACTACATTGATAAGATTTCTCTTGTTTGTGAATCCGCTGGTGGATTTTGAAGGAACTTGAATATGTGAAACTCTTCCCACATTCATCGCAGTGGTGTGGTTTCTCTCCTGTGTGAATGCGCTGGTGTCTTTGAAGGTTTGCTAAACGACTAAATTTCGTCCCACACTCAGTGCAGTGAAATATTTTCTCTCCTGTGTGACGGCTCTGGTGTCTTTTAAGGTTCGCTAAACGACTGAAACTCGTCCCACACTCACTGCATTCGAAAGGTTTCTCTCCTGTGTGGATGCGCTGGTGTGACTGAAGACTTTCTAATCGTTTGAAATGCTTCCCACACTCAGTGCAGTGAAAAGGTTTCTCTTCTGTGTGAACGCGCTGGTGAACTTTAAGCTGTGATAAATGACTAAAAGTCTTCCCACAATCAGCACAGGGAAATGGAGTCTTTCCTCTGAGATTTCGTTTAGCAGCTAGAGAAAAAAAAGAGAAAAGAGAAAAATGATTATTGTAAAGCATTCTTACACACTCACTCTTCTATAGAGCTTAACCCTGAACTCCTAGAGGGAAATCCGATGAGAACACAGTGAAACCTACTTAATATCACTCCTGTTCGTACCAGCCTCCTCCTATTACCACAATGAATTTCCCCATGCACATTATAGTGGGTGTTAATCAGGACAAATACTTGCGAATACCACTTTGATTATTAACACACTCCAATTAATATCACTCACATTTACCAGTCACTGATTTACACCCCACTTAACCCGTTATGATCGCTTTGAGGAAAGCGAGTCGTTGTTGTAAGTGACTTCAGCTGATGCACAGTTCACACACCCTAGTCTCTGTAAGTCGCCTTGGATAAAGGTATCTGCTGCATAAACACATAATAAAAATGATCAGGTTTACATGCAAGTTCTGTATTAAAATGTTTCTTCTGGTGACTGTGAAGGATCTGCATTCCTTCTCTTGTTAAAACGGCACAGACATTGTTTACTGTAAATAACAAAAGAGTTGTTTCTTACCTGTGTTCTGAATCGGGGATCCGGGCGGCGAGGTTCTTCCTGTAAAAAGAAGAAACTCCTCGGGTTAGTTTAAAAGGAAAACGCAGGTGTTGGATGTGAAGCAGCGTATTCTCAGGGAGAGCTGCACATTTCCCTGCTGATAATGCAGGCAATGCCGGCACGTAAAGACAATATTGCACCGGTAGTTTTAAAATATAATGAATTAACTACCTGGATAAATCTATCCTTATCAAAAATAAACAACCACTGCAGATTATAGTGCTATATATTATGGTTGTGTTATATTAATATTTTTTTGATGACAAAGTTGGAAAACGTGTGTGTGTGTGTGTGTGTGTGTGTGTGCGCGCATCGAGCCCAAGTGTGGCCAGTGTGTTGTGCTGTAAAGGGCGCCATCTTGTGAAGGTCAACTCTTAAACACTTCCTAGTTGATAGCATTAGCCAAGAACAGGAGACAAATTCTCAATTAGGTTCTAAGCAGCCTAATATACAGTAAATAAAACTATACTCTTAAATATGTATGTAATGGTTTCTGTATAACATCAGTGTGTTAAAGTGGTTTATTGGTTGTGTTCAGATGACTGTTGGGTTAGAATGACCTGCCTCTTCCAATGGGTTAGTCACAGGGGTGACCTGAAGGTCAAGGCAATAAAAGGCTGCAGGTATTCAGTTTGTGTGGGCTGGAGGGATAGCGGTTACAGTCCTGGGTAAAACCCTAACTAACACAAGGAAAAAGTAAAAGACTAATAGAACCTCTTGTATACCTGCTAAGGTGTTTGCCGTTTTCTTTTGTCTATCAATACAAAAAGTTTACACTGTTTAGTGCCACAGTTCTGGTGTTTATTTTAGATTATTTATTTCCTAAAAGAAATCAATAGAAGTACCACCGGTTGCAACTGGACCTGCCTGCTTCTTGCACAACACCACCCTACAGCCACTCGGCAACTGTTACAGTTACACTTAGCAACCTGACTGGATCTGGCATCACCCAGTGATGAGACATGTGATCCCAGCACCACTATAAAGCTGTGGGAGCAGCACAACTGCAAATAGTCTACCAGAAATGGGGAAAGGTAAATATATACTGTAAAAGCATTTGATAGTGGGTGCACATCTAGCAAGAACAGTTATGTTGCAACTTGCAGGCCACTGACATAGTGGTTAGGTTCAATTGAGCTGGAATTACCAACCAGTAAACCTTCAGCACACTTCCACAGTCTAGTAACTAACAGAGAGCTCAATGCTGCTTGTTTTGTAGAATTACCTCTAAATCCCAGTTCACATTCAGGTGGACAAGCACTACTCAGGTTGGATCCCAGCTTCTTGTTCTCCTCAAGTGCACAGACATTATTTTCAGTAGGATTTTCCTCTGCGATGGGGACACATTCCTGTTCTATGATTTTCTCTTTAACAGGAACATGTTCCTCTACATCTTTACCACATGTCAGCTCTGTAACCTGCTTTAGACTCGCACACCACTCCTGGTGAAAGGGCTCCTCTAGCGTGTAAACTGCTTCTATCCTTGGCCTCTCCTGTGCTTCAGATTCAGGTATAGCACGGCTCTCTGTGGGATCTGTGTGAAAGAAAATTGTACAAAATAGTAACTCTTACTTACTAGCCAGGTTCCTCTACAAAGCCAGCCCCTTGTCAGAATTCTACTGAGAGATGTCATTGGGTCATTCCAGTGGAACAATTTATTGGAGGTGTTTTTTCATTTTATATACTGTGCCCAGTTACATTCCCCTGAGCTGGGAATGAGGCTGAAAATGTCACTCTACCCACATTTCCATGTTTTATATTTTGTGTAATAAAATGTTTTTAAAATGTTTTACAACCCCTATCAACATCTGTGTTAATTGCCTTGACTCTGGGATTGTATCAATGTAAACCCCTCTGCATTATGTGTGTGTGTTTGACTGGAATTTTAAAAAGCATTTTCTGCACAACTGACCCTTACACTTCATTACAAAAAATATTCTAAAATATCCATTGTTGGAAAACATGGATCGAGAATTGATTAGCAGTTTGCTACGCATGTGGACTGGCAGAGCTATACTGTTCTTTTATGAAGAGAGACTAATATTGCAGATAGCAGACTGTTTGGTTAAAATTGCATGTACTGCTAACAATTGACAGAGACCTTGTGTCTACAAGCTTCTTGCCCAGCATTGACTGCAAGCTAACAAGATAACAATGCTGTGGACCAGAATGGGCCAGGCTCTAAGACTTTTGGAATGCAAAGCATAAAAGGGGCTAAAAGGCTCCCAGGGACTGCCGTTGGACCCAAAGGTTCTCTGGGAGAATAAGCGATAACGCCACTGGTCTCAAAGGGTCTCAAGCAATACGGAGAGATATGAACAAGGAAGATGACAAAAACTAGATGTATGGACCTTTTGGGGTGCCAGGGGTTTGAAGAATGCACCAAGTTCAGAGGTCGTCACACAAGACTACACACACACAAAATTAAATACATATAGTATATGGTAACAGAATAATGTCCATATCCCAAAGTCTGTACACCATGACTTAAACACTGTGCTAAAACGGTAGGAAGAAAAAAGTTATACAACAAAAGTCTGTGAAAAGACTTCATTTCCCAGAATGCCTCAACAAACATCCAATTAATATCACTCACATTTACCAGTCACTGATTTCCACCCTACTTTAATATCGCTTTGAGGAAAGCGAGTCGTTGTTGTAAGTGACTCTGCAGCTGATGCTCAGTTCTCACACCCTAGTCTCTGTAAGTCACCTTGGATAAAGGCATCTGCTACATAAACACATAATAATAAAAAACGATCAGGTTTACATGCAAGTTCTGTATTAAAATGGTTCTTCTGGTGACTGTGAAGGATCTGCATTCCTTCTCTTGTTAAAACGGCACAGACATTGTTTACTGTAAATAACAAAAGCGTCGTTTCTTACCTGTGTTCTGAATCGGGGATCCGGGCGGCGAGGTTCTTCCTGTAAAAAGAAGAAACTCCTCGGGTTAGTTTAAAAGGAAAACGCAGGTGTTGGATGTGGAGCAGTGTATTCTCAGGAAGAGCTGCACATTTCCCTGCTGATAATGCAGGCAATGCCGGCGCGTAAAGACAATATTGCACCGGTAGTTTTAAAATATAATGAATTAACTACCTGGATAAATCCATCCCTGTCAAAAATAAATGACCATTGCAGTGTTCTATTTTATGGTTGTGTTATATTAAGAATATTTTTTGACAACAAAGTTAGAAAACTTGCCCTGTATGTGTGTGTGTGTGCCTGCATCGCGCCCATGTGTGGCCAGTGTGTGTGTGTGTGCCTGCATCGCACTCATGTGTGGCCAGTGTGTGTGTGCCTGCATTGCGCCCATGTGTGGCCAGTGTGATGTACTGTAAACGGTGCCATCTTGTGAAGATCCATTTTTAAACAATTCCTAGGTGATAGCATTAGCCAAGAACAGGAGGGGGAGACACATTCCCAATTAGGTTGTAAGCAGCCTAATATACAGTAAATAAAACTATACTCTTAACCCTCTGAGTAGTATGTAAGTACCGGTAGGGTCGCTGCTCTCTGGTCCCCCTGGAGTACGAACATACCAGTATGTTCTGCAACTTTAAACTTGAATTATTGAGTCTACAAAACCCCTGATCACATGATATTGTAATATTAGGTTTCTGTAACACCTTTTATTGGTCTCCTGTACCCTCTGCCAGATATTGACTGAATTACATATAAGTATC
The DNA here is from genome assembly GCF_017654505.1 of Polyodon spathula. Taxonomy (NCBI): domain Eukaryota; kingdom Metazoa; phylum Chordata; class Actinopteri; order Acipenseriformes; family Polyodontidae; genus Polyodon; species Polyodon spathula. The sequence continues at coordinate 2,515,310 of NC_054578.1, forward strand.
CCAGTCACCAATGTCAACATTTTTTGTAAACCAGCGAAAATCTCTCAGTGAGAAAGAAGTACAGGCAGTCCTCGCACTTACGACACAATTGGTTCCTGAAAGTCCCGTTGTAAGTCGAAGCACATTTTCCCATAGGAACAATGTTATAAATCGGGGTTACGTTCCTGACTCTTCAGCTAGAAAATATAGTTTTACAAAAATAACCCGTTCTATTGTACTCATGCAAATATTTATTTAACTCTTTACGCTCAGCTCGGTGATTACACACATATTACTCAGACACCTACCTGGCTTGTTTAAAAGTACAGACTAGGGGCTTTCCAGTGACATTCAGTGTGTGTATGCGGTACTCCTAGCAGGAAATACGATCGCCTGAAGTTATGCCCCTCATCATGTGACAGAGTTCACAGCTTAGGTTTTGTTTCGAGTCAATTGCTCTTATCAGACATTGTTAAAGGCAAATAAATGCAAAAAAAAAAAAAAAAAAAAAAAAAACAGTTACATGCATAAAAAAAACGCTAGACTGAGTCGGGGCGACCACGACAGGTACTGTGGTTCAGACACCGAGCTGCGCACATGATGCATGGCTCAGGTCTCGCCGTGTCTTAAATGCCGTATCGATGTCAAAGTCAAAGCAGGGTAATAATGCAAGAGTCATAAGTGCCGTGTGTCATAAATCGAAGCGTAACAAGTCGAGGATCGCCTGTATTGTTAATAATACTGAATACAGACTCCGACTTAAATTCAAACACCTACAATTCTTCCACTGAATCGGATGTGAGCAGTGTGTCAGTGAAGACATAAGCGAAGAATATTTAGCATCAACGTCAAGCGATAGTCATCCAACGAAGAGGCTCTGTGCGCTGCTCCATGCTTCAGGAGTATCACACGCTGAAGCATCAGACACTCTCACTGCCTCCACCCCCACAACCTGTTCACCCCGATATGATTTATTCACATCTCTCTCTCAACCTTTCTTTTTTTTTTTTTTTGTTAGGACATGTTGTTGTGGTTGTTCCACCCTGTTGGTTATTCTTTATTGCCTACATGTTATTTTTTGGTCAAAACCTTTCCCTATGACTAAATTAAAAGATATATGTGTTTTATTTATTTACTGTAAAAATGATTTGTCTGTATTTCATCAGTATTCATTACATACATACAAACATATATCTTTCAGATTGTTTGTATGCTGTAGGACTGGCAAGGCATTTTAGAACTCACTACTCAAAGGGTTAAGTGTGTGTGTATATACACATACACACACACACAATGTGGTTTATTGGTTGTATTCAGACCACTGTTGGGTTAGAATGACCTGCCTCTTACAATGGGTTAGTCACAGGGGTTACCTAAAGGCCAAGGCAACAAAAGGCTGCAATTGAGCTGGAATTACCAACAATGTCAATCTTCAGCACACCTCTACAGTGTAGTAACTAACAGGCAGCTCAATGCTGCTTGTTTTGTATAATTACCTCTAAATCCCAGTTCATATTCAGGTGGACAATCATCACGCAGGCTGGATCCCAGCTTGTTGTTCTCCTCAAGTGTACAGACATTATTTTCAGTAGGATCTTCCTCTGCGATGGGGACACATTCCTGTTTTATGAATTCCTCTTTAATAGGAACACATTCCAGTCGAGAGACCTCTTCATCTTTAACACATTTCAGCTCTGGATCCTGCTTTAGACTTGCACACCACTCCTGGTGAAAGGACTCCTCTTGTGTGTAAACTGCTTCTATCCTTGACCCCTCCTGTGTTTCAGATTTAGGTATAGCACGGCTCTCTGTGGGATCTGTGCGAAAGAAAATCGCACAAAATTAGAACTCTTACTTACTAGCCAGGTTCCTCTACAAAGCCAGCCCCTTGTCAGAATCGTACTGACAGAGGTCACTGGGTCATTCCAGTGGAACAATTTAGAGGAGGGTTGTGTTTTTTTGGTTTTTTTAAATCTATTTTTAAATGGATATAGTGGGCCCAGTTACATTCTCCTGAGCTGGGAATGAAGTTGGCTCCAACATTGCTTCTAAAGTATTTGTGGTAGAGGGCTGATCAATGCCTCAAACTGATGCTGAAATACATTGTTTAAATACAAAACGGAAAATCTCACTCCCACCCACATTTTCATGTTTTTATATTTTTTGTGTTATCAAATACAATATTTATTACAACCCCTATCAACATCTGTGTTATTTGCCTTGACTCAGGGATTGTACAAATGTAAACCCCTCTGTATTATTTGTATGTGTTTGACTGGAATTTTAAAAGCATTTTCTGCACAACTGAGCCTTAATACTTCATTACAAAAAATATTCTAAAATATCCAGGACTAAATGGGAGATGCATTTTCAGGGTATGCATCTAAAATTTAATTATCTTTTAAAATTACATAACAAAACCTAATCCACTAGGTGGCGTATAACCGGTGTGGTAAATTATATGCTGGAGTTATAGAGGGAAAGTATATTGGGCCCCTCATAACCCAAACTCTGTACCCCATGACTTAAACACTGTGATAATATGCAGTCCTACCGTTTTAAAGGTCTGTGAAAAGACTTCATTTCCCAGAATGCCTCAACAAACAGGTAAAGAGCTGATAGTTTAAGTCATTGGTTTGTCTGGAGAATTCAGCTAAAGTACCCCTTTACAATTTCCTATTTAATAAATCATTTGTCACAACAGGTTGGGAATGGCATACTGCAAGTTAAGGATCGGAAATCCACAAAGTAAGTTTGCAAGTAACAAAGTTTGATTTGCAAGTAACAAATGGATCAATTTTTGATCTGTATGTTCTCTGAAAGCAAACGCAGCCACATCTAACTGGTGTGGAAATCCGCCCAATGGGAATCACGCACGTGTTTATGTGGATGACACATTTATAATAGTCAGGCTGTAATCTTTGAGCTTCTAAACAAAAAAAAAAGGAATATTTATGCTTGGTGATGATATAATTATATTAAAAAAAAAAGATTATTATTTTCTTTTATTTAATTTTTTTTGTATTCGAGTCGTCCTGCATACCCTGAATGACCCTTTGAAGTACCCCTGAGCTAACCTGAGACAGCTGTGTGTAATTTACTGGGAGAAGGTCAGTATAAAAGCCCGGAGTAAACAAGCCTGTGAGGCTGTGCGAGGGTGAAGACCTGTTTACAGCAGAGTCCTGACTTATAATCTGTATTATTGAATCAGTGAACTTGAATCTGTGTTTTTAAAACGTTATTAATGTGAAAGTTTGGATTTTGTCAGCAAGCAGTTAGCCAACTGACAGAACAGGAATCTATAGATCTTAATTAGCTCTCCCAGAAGGAGGAGCTAAGGAGCTAAATGTTTGCTATTATTGAATCAGTGAACTTGAATCTGTGTTCTTAAAACTTTATTATTGTGAATGTTTGGATTTTATTCAGTAAACAGATTAGCCAACGGACAGTTAGAAGGAGAATCTATATAGTTTAGTTAGTGCTCCCAGAAGGAGTTGGGTTTTATTTTGTTTGTTTGCTTGCTTGCTTGCTTGCTTTTCAAACCTAAAGGCACAAAGTGTAGTGTTGATAAACATACTGGTATTGTCCTGTTTAAAAATAAGAGTATTGTTGCAGAGTGTTGTCTAAAAATATTTGCAGGCAAACAGTTAATCAAAACACAAAAACATAATTTGCTGCTATACACATATCAAAAGGTCACAAATCATTATCCTAGCTGTCTGCAATGTTTTTTTTTTTTTTTTTTGTTAAGTCTCAATGAGACCACAGGCTTGTTTAAATTACTAGCCAGTTTACTCTATACAATATCTCATTTCCAGAAGGCCAGCTGTGTAAGTCTCCTAATTAGACTGGACCAATACTAGTACTTTTATAGTATGGAGATTTAGAATCAGATCTACATTAGAACAGTATTTAGTAACATCACTCATGACAACAACTTTAAGAGTCTTAAGATTAATTATAACGGGGGTCCCCAAGTGACTCATGCAGCTAAAGCGAGTTCGGGTCAGGGCTGTGCAAAGAGGTCGAACTTTGCGGAGGACTCCCCAGGTGTCCTCACACTGGCTCTGGCTCTGACTCTCCCGGGTGGCGGATGGGAAACGGGCAGGGACTGCTTCTCCTCATCCCGCAACAGCGATCCCTACTGGCCAGACACAGAACACACTGAGCGGATAAAAAGCAGGGCTGAGCTCTGTTTTCCAGGATCGGTAGCCTGCCCACCTCTGCTCTGGATGGCTCGGCGTAAAAGCGATTCTGGATTTAGGCTTGTGTGATCTCAGTGTGGGCATTCAGGAGAAAAAAAAAAAAAAAAAAAAAAAAAAAACATAACTGGACATTTTACATTGGGGGAAAAAATAAATGCAAATAATAATTCGTCATGCTAAATTTAAGGAATAAAATAGAAACAAAATGATATTGTAGACAATATCTCCCCAATAAAATGTACTAAAAAGTTATTTAGAGTTGGAATGGCCAAGCAATACCATCAAATATCCCTCTCACCTTGTAATAGTCCCTGGTTCCCGTTCCTGCGGCAGTCTTGTTCACTCCAGTCGGGGTTCATGTTTCTGAGAGGTTGGTTACTGTCCGCATCTGCAGCGCTCATGCATTCCCGCACCGCTTTCAACTCGCTCTCTGATATTTCCAATCTCAGCTTCAGCCTTTCATTCTCTTTCTCCTTCCCAGCCATTGCAATCTGAAACTCGTTCAATTTACTGCCCACAACTCTTGTGATTTCCCACAAGACGGTGTCTACAGCCGCTTTCACTGCGTGCTCGATGGCAGAGCCGAGCTCGTCTTGCAAGAGCGAAACGGACACGCTGACGTCCATCCTCGCTGGATTCACTTTGAGACTCGAGTAGAGGGATCCTCTTTGATTTTAACTTTTTTTTAAATGGAGAATTAACATGCACATGCAATCGGGCACTTCTTCTGGTGTAGAAAAGAAAGAAAACGAACAACAGGCTCGTCTTGCTTTACAAAGAGTAACTTTTCATCATGGACGGCTAGAACTTAAAGCACTTTTTCGCAGTAAAAAAAAAAAAAAAGTTAAACATCTCTGTGTGTTACAGGGTGTCCCGAGTTCTTAAACACAACAGAAACGAGACTATTTCACAACGCAGATAATAAACGAGCAAAAACAATCAAGAAACACTTTAACCAAATCTAAATCCTTTGAACAGCATGCAGAAAAACGCAGTAAGATCAGCCCTGATTGCAGCCATCTCTCTCCCCACTAAAACAACGCGAACCTTTCAATTTCCTGTGAGGAGATGAAAGCGTCACTGGCAGTGGGCGTGTCTGCTTGGAACCGTGCCGTCTTATTGGCTGCAGAAACTCTTGGTGCGTTTGCTGCGAAGTTATAGGGTGCGTTTGCTGCGAAGTTATAGGGTGCGTTTGCAGCCAAGTTATAGGGTGCGTTTGCAGCGTTTGCAAGTTATAGGGTGCGTTTGCAGCCAAGTTATAGGGTGCGTTTGCAGCCGTTTGCAAGTTATAGGGTGCGTTTGCAGCGTTTGCAGCCAAGTTATAGGGTGCGTTTGCAAAGTTATAGGGTGCGTTTGCAGCCAAGTTATAGGGTGCGTTTGCAGCCAAGTTATAGGGTGCGTTTGCAGCCAAGTTATAGCGTTTGCAGCCAAGTTATAGGGTGCGTTTGCTGCGAAGTTATAGGGTGCGTTTGCTGCAAAGTTATAGGGTGCGTTCAAGAATCGTTTGGGCAGGCTGCGCACATCGCGCAGCTTTCAAAAGGGGACTGCGATAAAGAAGGACATCCGCACAACCCTGTACTGTCATCGCTCAACGTGCTGTCGCCACCTAGCCAGGCGGTGTGAATGACAAACACCCTCACAAGGAAAACTCGAGAAGCAACCCTATACAATCATTGCATTGCATTTGCAATGAATAAATATTAAGGTCTGGGAGTTCCCTAACATTAATCTAGACAGTAGCTTAGTGTTCCTGATCTTGCATGAATTATAAAAACATAATGAAAGTAGACAATGATATATGAAGATGCACGCATCTCTAAACAAGGCTACCATTTATTCAGAAAAAAATAAGTTGAACTAAAATCATTGCAAAAGTTCAAAAGCTCTTTTCAGTAACACTAAAAAAAGGGTTAATGATGATACAGGTTTGTCTTTTTGTATTAAAGAGAAATGAACCCTAAGCAAATAGAAACATACATCCCACAACTATATTAACCAATCTTATTTTTAGTTAAGTTTAAACAATGCAGAGTTTCAGTCCAAGACCATCTTAATCCTAGATCAAAAGTAAGGGAAAGAAATGCTCTTACTACAATATACTGAATCCAGCTGTTACCTTGCTATGTTATGTAGAATAGCAGCAGCACAAATAATGGTACAAACTCGGACAGGAGCCATCCACAGTTAGCCATGATTTCCATTACATGAGAGTAGATGTTGAACTTCATGCTGATTTGAACTCGGCTCTCGCCAAGATAAACGCCAACTAAGACGTAGCTTTACAGTAAACTGATGTGATCCATCTGCACCTCCATCCATTTGTGTTGCTTTCCATCTGTTGATGTAGATATCCTTCTGCCTGGTGTTGATGGCTGAAGTGTAATGCTGGCTCCAGGGATCAGTTTATTTTGCCTCCCCAGCGCATCAGCACACACAACGGCTGCGATGCTGGCTCCGGGGATCAACCCAGTGCGGTCTCCCCAGCGCAACAGCATGACAACCATCTGGATTGAGCTAAGTAGGGTACATCTCTGGGGTCTTCAAGTGGGCAGCTTCCATCCTCAGTGTTTCGTCGACTAGCCCCTAGCCCACAACACCTCAAGAGGGCTGGCTTGCAATCCAATTAAAACGTCTTTATTGTAAAGTACCACTAAGTACAATGTTTAAATGTGTATAACTATACTCCAATGCAATTTCTCCTGGTCACTTATGTCTGGGCAAAACCCGTGTCCACCCTCCACATACGTCTGTTGAAGTGATGAACAGGCTCAGGTGTTAATACCCATAAAGGAAGAGGACATGATGAGGCAGCTTGATACAATGAACAGCACAAACATTGTTTAGCACCCTCAAAATGAAATGTGGTGTGGAATTTTCACAGCTCAATTCTTGGGAATCAACAATACGTCTCAATATTCCAATTCTTTATTAAGCAGAAGCAGTCATACAAGTACAGTGCAAATGAGGATGCTATATTTGGCACAAAGAGATACAAAATAAGCTAATGAAACAAATATGTGATACAAAATAAAAGTACACTGTTGGGTTACAAAAATAAAGACAGCAGTGCATCTCTAATAGCAGGACCCTCTTCATATCACTGCTGTACAATTCGTGCTGGAGGGTGAGGTGGCTCTTCCTCCGCTTGCCTGAGCACCTCCTTACAGTCCTGGCCCAGACTGTACAGGATACAGCAGGCTGTGATAATCTGGGGAACAAGTTTGTGGTTCACTTCAATATGCTTCAGTAGCAAATCAGATCTTTAATAACCATTTGCATCAAAAACAATGACACGTGGCTTATTTCACATGAAACTTTTCTTTGCTCACATAAACAGTATTTTTGGGAACTTTCCTGGTTAACAGTCCGAGAAACTAAGTGGGTCGTCAGCATGGCTAATTTAAATCTGACCCCCCCCCACCCCCCCCCTCCCCTTCATTTGCATAGTGTTCAGGGAAAAGTAGATGTTCCAAAGGGAAATGAGAGGCTTTACATGTAAACACAAAAAGGCACCATGTCCACGTTTATTTCACGAGAAACAGATCTCTCAAGAAAAGCAAACACGCATGTAAGTGGCCTATTGTAATGCACATCAGTTAATTTCCTGAATTGATGAATGGTTTCCAAGGAGACCATATATAGCCCCATCTTCAGGTCATATACAGCTGAACGTTTTAGGATACGCATGTCATGAGTACCTCCAGGCCAGCGAGCTACACAGTTGATAAATGTGCAGTTTAGCATCACCCACCACTTGAACATTTACACTGTGGTAAACTTTTCTATTGACAAAAGAGATGTTCATTTGCAGAAGGAGCTTGGATTTTTATGCGAGTCCCATCAGTTGCGCCCACAACATTTTGAAAACCAGCAATGGCAAAAAAAATCAGCTTTCATTCTGTTTGGTGAAGACAACTCCAGTGGAAAGGATGTTAATTTAGCTGCAAGTTCCTGAGCAACTCTATACACTATCCTTGAAGCGGTAGATTGATGTAGACCCCCCCCCCCCCAAAAAAAAAAAAAACCCAGTTGCATAGAATCTCAGAGACACTCTTCAGAAATGTACTACGTTGAGAAGAATTCTCTTTTAAGGAGTCCACATGTGGATTTTCAAACGTTTTTCTCTTGTGTGAACACACTGGTGTGTTTTAAAATATTGTAACCGTCTGAAACTCTTCCCACACTCAGAACAGTGATAAGGTTTCTCTCCTGTGTGAACAAGCTGGTGTGTTTTAAGGTTTTGTAACTGCGTGAAACTCCTCCCACAGTCAGCACAGTGATAAGGTTTCTCTCCTGTGTGAACACGCTGGTGTGTTTTAATACTTTGTAACCGTGTGAAACTCTTCCCACACTCAGGGCAGTGATAAGGTTTCTCTCCTGTGTGAACAAGCTGGTGTGTTTTAAGGTTTTGTAACTGCGTGAAACTCCTCCCACAGTCAGCACAGTGATAAGGTTTCTCTCCTGTGTGAATGCGCTGGTGTCTTTTAAGCTGCGATAAACAACTGAATTTCTTCTCACAATCAGTACAGGGAAATGGAGTTCTTCCTGTGAGATTTCTTTTTGAAGCTAGAGGAAAAAAGGGGAGACAAATGTTATTGTAAAGCATTTTTACACATTCAATTTTCTGCAGGGCTTCCCCTATAACCAACTTCTAGAATGGACTCTGATTTCCATTACATGAGAGTAGATGTTAAACTTCATGCTGATTTGAACTCTGCTCTCGCCAAGATAAACACCAACTAAGACGTAGCTTTACAGTAAACTAATGTGATCCATCTGCATCTCCATCCATTTGCATTGTTTTCCATCTGATGAAGTAGATATCCTTCTGTCTGGTGATTGCAGAAGTGTAATGTTGGCTCCAGGGATCAGCTCGTTTTCCCTCCCCAGCGCATCAGCACACACAACGGCTGCGATGCTGGCTCTGGGGATCAACCCAGTGCAGTCTCCCCAGTGCATCAGCATGACAACCGTCTGGATTGAGCTAAGTAGGGTACATCTCTGGGGTCTTCAAGTGGGCACCTCCTGTCCTCGGTGTTTCGTTGACTAGCCCACGACACCTCAAGAGGGCCTGACAGTGATTCTGGCGTCCCAGCATCACCCCCCTCCATCCCCCACTCAGCTCAGCCCAGCTTACTTACCCGTACATCAGCGTTGCTTTCTTTCTATTGTGCTTGAGATCCCCATCCAGAATCTTTCCGTCTCAACCACAGCCAGTTGCTGCTCCTTTCTGCTGCTTCTTCACTGTGCGACGCAACTCTTGGCCACTGAACCCGACGTCTCTGAGAAACCGGGTTGTAGAGTGTGCCACAAATCCTCCACAACCCACCTTCACTGGGTAAACTCCGACTCTCCATCCTCGCTGTTCCACTTCAGCTGCTAGTTGAGCATACCAAAGTTTCTTCCTCTCATACGCCTCATCCACAGCACCCTCCCATGGCACTGTCTACCAGATGAACAAGGCGTGCTGATCCAGACCACAAGACAATGTCCGGTCTGAGGTTAGTGGTGGCAATCTCAGGTGGAAAAATAAGCCATCAACCAATGAGAATACAGTCAAACCCGCTTAACATCACTCCTGTTAATTTGCCAGGCAGAATATAATGGGTGTCAATAAAGACAAATGCTTGATAAGATCCTTTTTAATTAGTAACACTCCAGTTAATATCACTCACTTTACCAGTCACTGATTTATATGCTAGTGCTGTATTGAAATGTTTCTTCTGGTGACACTTAGCAACCCGACTGGGTTTGGCATCACCCGGTGATGAGACATGTGAGCCCAGCATTACTATAAAGCAGTGGGAGCAGCACAATCGCAAACAGTCTACCAGAAACAGGGAAAGATCTAACAGTGTTCCAAACAGGCATCTAGCAGAGGTCACAGTACCAAGGACAGTTATGTTGCAAGTGGTCGAGCAGCCTCCCTAGCCTACATATAACATTTCTAGAGTTTAGTAACCAGTTTCTGCAAGATTAATAGTCAGCTCAATGTTTCTTATTTTGTATAATTACCTCTAAATCCCAGTTCACATTCAGGTGGACAATCATCACACAGGCTGGATCCCAGATTGTTGTTCTCCTCAAGTGTACAGACATTATTTTCAGTAGGATCTTCCTCTGCGATGGGGACACATTCCTGTTCTATGAATTCCTCTTTAATAGGAACACATTCCAGTCGAGGGACCTCTTCATCTTTAACACACGCCAGCTCTGTAACCTGCTTTAGACTGGCACACCACTCCTGGTCAAAGGACTCCTCTTGTGTGTAAACTGCTTCTATCCTTGGCCCCTCTTGTGCTTCATATTTAGGTATAGCATGGCCTTCTTTAGGATCTGTGTGAAAGAAAATTGTACAAAATATAACTTACAAGCCAATAGGGGTGCAAGATAATACCAATATAATACTGATATTCTTCAGTAACTGGTATTTGAACAATACTGGTATTTTTGGTTAAACTGATTCAGGGAAACATCTACTGGAAAATGTTGGCTATTATCTCGCAAGACAACCACTTCCTGTGAGAACTTGTAACGTAAGCTGTGCGAACACAAAAGAAAACATGGCAGAAGCACACACAGATTTAGAGCTGCTTAAATTCTGCAAAGCAAAGTCACATGTGTGGAATAATTTCCTCATAAGAAATCGAAAAAGGATGGCTGTACAGCATCAAACATTGCTGTGTGTTCTTCATGCAAGGCTGAAGTACCAACCAAATGCTGAACCACTGAAGAACCAACCAAATGCTGATACAGACTGGGTAACGGCCACTGAAAATTATTTTTGTGTGTGTGTTTCTGTTTCTGGTCGGCAAGCATTCTGGTTTCGTGTATATAAAGCAATTTAGTATGCTCTCTGGTAATGATTCGATTTAAAATCATACGGTAACCGAAACCCCAAGGCGCTGAAATGCTGCACCTCAAATTAAAGGTACCAAAAGGACAGCCATTGAATTCTCCTAATTAGACTGGTCAAGGCTTGTCAAATCAGACTCGTACCATCTTACAGTTTGCAGAAAACCCATTTAAATCTTAATTAGACTAGGTGGTGTGCAGGTGGAATTTATATTTTCCGAATATTTGTGTAGGAAGTTGGATTTTAGGTCAGTCAAGGGTTAATGTGTATTGAGAATGCATGAGCCTCTATGCTATCAGCTGCAATGGAAATTGTGCGAAATGATTGTGTGCTTGTCTGTTGCTTGCAGGCCCTAACTCATGACAAGACAGCAAAAGGATAAACCACAGATGTACATGCTCACAGTTAACAGGAACTAGATAGGGAAAAACGTTAAACCACAGAAGTACGTGCTCATAGTGACTCGCCTATACAACTGACTGAGAAGTTATTTCAAGAGTTGAAGTAAAAAAACAAGATCAATCTCACCTTGTAATAGTCCCTGGTTCCCGTTCCTGCGGCAGTCTTGTTCACTCCAGTCGGGGTTCATGTTTCTGAGAGGTTGGTTACTGTCCGCATCTGCAGCGCTCATGCATTCCCGCACCGCTTTCAACTCGCTCTCTGATATTTCCAATCTCAGCTTCAGCCTTTCATTCTCTTTCTCCTTCCCAGCCATTGCAATCTGAAACTCGTTCAATTTACTGCCCACAACTCTTGTGATTTCCCACAAGACGGTGTCTACAGCCGCTTTCACTGCGTGCTCGATGGCAGAGCCGAGCTCGTCTTGCAAGAGCGAAACGGACACGCTGACGTCCATCCTCGCCGGATTCACTTTGACACTTCTGATGTGACAAGGAAAGAAAATCAACAGACTCGTTTGACTTTTGCAAGGAGTAACTTTCGCATTGCACGCTGCCCGAGTGCCCTTAAATGAACAGAAAATTGGCTTTTTGTTTCAGGACTCAATGCATGTAATAGAACTATATAAATTATTATGAAACATAACCAGCAGGTGGATTGAAAACCTGTAAAAATAAAAAAAAACCCAGCAGCCGTTGCACTCGCCTGCCTCCGGATCACAAACTAAGCAAACACTTCACTTTGCAGAAGCGAAGGGAGAGCGTCACTAGCAGTGGGCGTGCCTGGTTGCAATCGCCGCGTTTTATTGGCTGCAGAAACTCTCTTGAGCCATCTTCTTGCGAGGCTGATTGGCTGGACCATGTTGGCTCCGGCTGCCTCGTGTTTTCCTATTGCAGAGTCCCGTTGAGGATCCGAAATGGCGCCAGTTTCCTCCCTCTGCTTTTGATGCGGTTTGAATTCCAAAGCCTCTGATCGGTGTGTGGGTCGTTGTATTTAGTTTGATTTATTCATGGATCTTTTTTTAATTTAGTTTTTTTAGTTAAAGTGGCTGTTTAGATAGGGAATGGAAGACTTGAGATCAAATGGATTGTACTGTTTTTTATTATTATTATTATTACAATACAAAAAGTTATTACCCACTGACACAACCTTTAACGATGCTGCTGGAAAGCTGTGATTTAATTACGTTGTTTATCAGGTTGTTTGCAGGCAGCTTTTTCATGATTGCATCTGAAGTATTTGTAGATGTTAGTGATCTTACATAATAAAGATCAATTCTCAAACTGAACGCAGTTGGGATTCAAGGAAACACATGTACATGGATTAGGGAGTGGTTAACATGTAGAAAACAGAAAGTACTGATTACAGGAAAAACCTCAGAATGGAGTGTGGTAACCAGCGGTGTACCACAGGGATCAGTATTAGGTCCTCTGCTATTCCTAATCTACATTAATGATTTAGATTCTGGTATAGTAAGCAAACTTGTTAAATTTGCAGACGACACAAAAGTAGGAGGAGTGGCAAACACTGTTGCAGCAGCAAAGGTCATTCAAAATGATCTAGACAAGATTCAGAACTGGGCAGACACATGGCAAATGACATTTGATAGAGAAAAGTGTAAGGTACTGCACGCAGGAAATAAAAATGTACATTATAAATATCATATGGGAGATACCGAAATTGGAGAAGGAATCTATGAAAAAGACCTAGGAGTTTTTGTTGACTCAGAAATGTCTTCATCTAGACAATGGGGGGAAGCTATAAAAAAGGCTTACAAGATGCTCGGATACATTGTGAAAAGTGTTGAATTTAAATCAAGGGAAGTAATGTTAAAACTGTACAATGCACTAGTAAGACCTCATCTTGAATATTGTGTTCAGTTCTGGTCACCTCGCTATAAAAAAAGATATTGCTGCTCTAGAAAGAGTGCAAAGAAAAGCGACCAGAATTATTCCGGGCTTAAAAGGCATGTCATATGCAGAGAGGCTAAATACTATAAAGATATAAAAGCCCTATTATAAAAGTATGATTTTAATTTATTTTGAAAATGTGCCACGGTTTACTAGAATTATAGTCTACATAATGATTTAATCCATATGTCACTGAAACAGTAGGTCTGTTATTTCAACAAATTGAATACAACCATATATACAATATCATTATATATAGCCATATACCGTGTTGCCAGTTCATTTTACTATGGGGGCAATCTGTGTCACACCAGCCAGAATCCAGGAAAATCTTCACCTCAAGATTGTGACTCTGCTTAAATTTTGTATAGTGGAAGATACAGATCAGGTATGAACCCAGGCCACATATTTAAGCTCAGCGAGTATTTGCTGAGATACACCCCCTTTTGTAGGGAGGGTCTCATTTTGAGAATCTAAAAATGATATTCAGAATGTCAGTAGCCCTATGAATGGTTAAGTTATGAGCACACCTAAGCAATTTGAAAGTGATATCTCTTCTACTTTAGAAGGAACATGCACTTAAAAATCACTCAGGAATTTGACAGTTTTTTCAATTAAGCCCCCCCCCCCATCAACACAGGCATACTGCAGTGGTGGTACATATTTTACATGAATTCTACAGAAGACCTCCCTGGCTATCTGTACAGAAGCATTCATAGGGCTGCTTACATTCTAAATATCTGAGTATCTGGGTTTAATAAAGTGGAAAACAACTGAGCTATGGGGAGGGTGTGAGAGACACCTAATGGGGTGCGGTCCCTTATCAACTGGTGGCGTGAAGAATGTACCTCAACTACCCAAAAATATACAGTGATGTTCTGGAATGCTTCTGGACTTGAGGCAATGGTCCTCTGCTTTAAATAAAGATGTAACTATTTTGCTGAAACCAATAAGACTCCTGTTTCTTTATTCATACTCACAGGCACCCAATCCACGTTTAATCCAACTTCAAACAACAAAACATACAAAAACACCTGCTTATTATATTTACTACAGCACATACAAACATACCAAGGCTTCAACTCGGCACAAAATAACTGCTTGCACAATGATTGCAAAAGGCAAAGCTTGCATGTAACGACGTTATTTACAATCAACACAACCCATTACTTTTGGTAAAGCCAGCCACAATCAAATCAAACAGATTTTCAGATATTCAATACTAACTGCCTTGCTATTTTTTGCGTTGTTTTTAGCATATAAGTCAGTTACTAAACACCACCTTGTACAGTGTTCTTATAAGTTTGGTACATCAGCAATAATTAACTTTTTTGAAACTCATAGCTCATCTAAATCCATGTTTGAGGCAGACGAGAATGATTCGGGATCACTTAAATCAGCAACAGCCTTCTCAGCAAATCTTCACCCATTTCCGTTACATGCGAGTAGATATTAAAAACTTCATGCTGATTTGAACTCTGCTCTCGCCAAGATAAGCACCAACTAAGACGTAGCTTTGCAGTAAACTAATGTGATCCATCTGCATCTCTATCCATTTGTGTTTCTTTCCATCTGTTGATGTAGATATCCTTGTGCCTGATGTTGATTGCTGAAGTGTAACGCTGGCTCCAGGGATCAGCTTATTTTTCCTCCCCAGCGCATCAGCACACACAACGGCTGCGATGCTGGCTCTGGGGATCAACCCAGTGAGGTCTCCCCAGCGCATCAGCATGACAACCGTCTGGATTGAGCTAAGTAGGGTACATCTCTGGGGTCTTCAAGTGGGCACCTCCTGTCCTCGGTGTTTCGTTGACTAGCCCACGACACCTCAAGAGGGCCTGACAGTGATTCTGGCGTCCCAGCATCACCCCCCTCCATCCCCCACTCAGCTCAGCCCAGCTTACTTACCCGTACATCAGCGTTGCTTTCTTTCTATTGTGCTTGAGATCCCCATCCAGAATCTTTCCGTCTCAACCACAGCCAGTTGCTGCTCCTTTCTGCTGCTTCTTCACTGTGCGACGCAACTCTTGGCCACTGAAACCAATGTCTCCGAGAAACCGGGTTGTAGAGTGTGCCACAAATCCTCGACACCCCACCTCCACTGGATAAACCCAGACTCTCCATCCTCGCTGTTTCTTAGGTGCATCCATCTCTGTTTTGATACAGTTAACACATAGATAGCTTCAAAAGTTCAAATGTGAACATACATCATTTCCACTTCGAGGTCATAAATGAATTCCTTCTGTGTATAGGGAAGAGCGATTTGAGCATGTTGATGCGAGAACGATTATTGCAGCACTTGGCGTTCACGGGCGTTCTGGGGTTGAGAGGGTTAAAACAAAATTCATTTTAGTAAAAATTTCCAGGAGGGGACACTTTCAAGGTAAGCACCTTTGGCATTCATTCTAAGTTTACTGATCAGTTTTTTGACTTCCATTGAGAAACTGTATATTGGGAGCCGTTACAGCACAGTTGGTGCCTGTCAGCTCAGAACAGATCAGATGTGGCGTATCAAAATCAGACAGTAAAATTCTGTCAATTGTGTCCTTCAAGACCCAGTAGCTGACTGAACTTCTCCCCACATTCAGTGCAGGGATAGGGCTTCGCTTGTGCACATTTTATGATGTCTTAAGGTTTGCCAAATGACAAACTCTTCAGACATTCAGTACATTGATAAGATTTCTTTTTTGTGAGTCCGCTGGTGCATTTTCAGGGAACTAAAATGTGAGAAACGCCTCCCACACTCAGTGCAGTGATACGGTTTCTCTCCTGTGTGAACGCGCTGGTGCGATTGAAGATTTCCTAGCTGCGTAAATCTCTTCCCACACTCAGTGCAGTGATAAGGTTTCTCTCCTGTGTGAATGCGCTGATGTCTTATAAGGAGCAATGCACGACTGAATATCTTCCCACATTCTGTGCACTGATGAGATTTCGGTCCGGTGAGATTTCTTTTAGCAGCTAGAGAAAAAAAGAGAAGAGAAAGGTAATTGTACAGCATTCTTACACATTGGCTCTTCTGCAGGGCTTCCCCTCATAACCATGACCAACTCCTAGAGTGAACTCTGATGAGAATACAGTCAAACCTGCTTAATATCACTCCTGTTAACACCAGCCTTATTATCATAACACTGAAATTTGCCATGCAGAATATAATAGGTGTCAATGAGGACAAATGCTTGAGCATCACTTTGATTATTAACAGACTCTGATTAATATCACTTGTGGCAAAGTCTTGTGCATGACAGCCAAGAAAGAGGTGTATTGTAATTAATAAACATACCAGGTGGATAATTACATGTGCGTTGAACCACCCCCAAACACTACATACATGGAAGGTTTCCTTGCTTCCTATAAGCAAGTCCAGTGCTTTGAATATATGACAAAGGCAAGTCTTGTATTACAGTTCTGGCCTCGCTACCCTCCCTTAACAACCATCCTATTACTCTCTTCACATATAAATGCAAGTGTTCTCCAACCAGTCAGAAAGCCATTCAAAGATCACTTCTTTTTAAAAGAAACAGATCAAAGTTCCTCACTAAACCTCTTCAGAGTCAAAACAGTATAATCCAAAGTGAGATTAAAAAAATAGAACGCCGTTCTTTTCAAACCCGTCCGAAGCTTTACATAGTCTCTACTCCCCGTCCTCTTTCTTCTTTTCAGGTAGAAGCTCGTCCGCAGCAAACTTCAAAACACGGCAAGGAAATCCTTTACTCCAGAGAAAACGCTGCTGCTTTTCCAATTTACTAATTTTAAGAGATTATACTAGTAAAGAAATAAAACAAAATAAAGCTTGCCGCCATGACTATCAGCTTCCCGCTCTCTCTCTCTTTGACTGCGTCTGCTCATATTTAAAGGTAAACCAATACTGAAATTTAAAAGCACCCCAGCACCGCTATAAAGCTGCGAGAGCAGCACATCTGCAAACAGTCTACCAGAAGCTGGGAAAGGCAAAGATCTAAAAGCATTCGAAAGTGGCGTGATAGTGGATGCACATCTATCAGGTGTTACAGTAGCAAGGATAGTTATGTTGCAAGCCACTGAAATAGTGGCTGGTCAGCCTCCCTAACTCAAATTGAGCTGGAATTACCAAAAATATGAATCTTCAGCACACTTCTACAGTTTAGTAACTAATTCTGCAAGATTAACAGACAGCTCAATGTTGCTTGTTTTGTATAATTACCTCTAAATCCCAGTTCCCATTCAGGTGGACAATCATCACGCAGGCTGGATCCCAGCTTGTTGTTCTCCTCAAGTGTACAGACATTATTTTCAGTAGGATCTTCCTCTGCGATGGGGACACATTCCTGTTCTATGAATTCCTCTTTAATAGGAACACAGTCCAGTCTATGAATCGCTGTAACCTGCTTTAGACTGGCACACCACTCCTGGTCAAAGGACTCCTCTTGTGTGTAAACTGCTTCTATCCTTGATCCCTCCTGTGCTTCAGGTTTAGGCATAGCACGGCTCTCTGTGGGATCTGTGTGAAAGAATTGTACAAAATTAGAACTTGTACTCAAGCCAGCCCCTTGTCAGAATTCTCCTGAGAGATGTCATTGGATCATTCTGGTGGAATAATTCATAAGGAGGTATTTTATATTGCATGCATTTATTTTTAAACAGATAGTGACATTACCCTGAGCGGGGATGAAGGCTGGAGCCAACACTGCTTCTAAACTACTTGTGGTACAGCGATTAATGCCTCAAATTGAAGCTCAAGTACATTTTCTTTTTTTTTTTTTTTGCATTATCTTTAATTGTTGAACACCTTTTATATCGCTGTTTTTGTTATAACGTGGTTATCTGAAAAAATATTTAGCTACAGACATAAATCACATCATTTTTAATAACATTTTAATATGACAAAATTAATTAATAAAGTAAATTTACATCTCTAAACGCTGGGAACCATATACTGTTTTTCGTGGTACAAATATTACAATAAAATTAAGAAATGACTAATCATGCAATTTATTTTTATGTGCAATTATAGTTGTTAATTTGTATGACAATTTGTCAATACAGTTGAGAGGAAATTCTCAAACTTTAAGTTGTAATATCATCTATATATCAATATTTAAACCATATTCGTTATTTTCGTTAATTATCTATTACATGGATTGTATTTATTGTTATCGTGGATTTAAAACAAATATGCATGCAAAATAAATACAATCACGTTTCATCTGCAGTCCTGCTCACCTCTGCTGAATTAATATTTACTGAACCCTAATACCAGTTAGTACAGCTCTTATAAACTTTACCATAGAAAAATGCATTGCAAACTTACTGCTGCATATTGAAGTAGAGGGGTATGGTACAGCATATTGAAGTAGAGGGGTATGGTACAGCATATTGAAGTAGAGGGGTATGGTACAGCATATTGAAGTAGAGGGGTTGGTACAGCATATTGAAGTAGAGGGGTATGGTACAGCATATTGAAGTAGAGGGGTATGGTACAGCATATTGAAGTAGAGGGGTTGGTACAGCATATTGAAGTAGAGGGGTATGGTACAGCATATTGAAGTAGAGGGGTTGGTACAGCATATTGAAGTTGAAGTAGAAGGAGGTATGGTACAGCATATTGAAGTAGAGGGGTATGGTACAGCATATTGAAGTAGAGGGGTATGGTACAGCATATTGAAGTAGAGGGGTAGGTACAGGAAGTAGAGGGGTGGTACAGCATATTGAAGTAGAGGGGTATGGTACAGCATATTGAAGTAGAGGGGTTGGTACAGGAAGTAGAGGGGTATGGTACAGCATATTGAAGTAGAGGGGTATGGTACAGCATATTGAAGTAGAGGGGTATGGTACAGCATATTGAAGTAGAGGGGTATGGTACAGCATATTGAAGTAGAGGGGTATGGTACAGCATATTGAAGTAGAGGGGTATGGTACAGCATATTGAAGTAGAGGGGTATGGTACAGCATATTGAAGTAGAGGGGTATGGTACAGCATATTGAAGTAGAGGGGTATGGTACAGCATATTGAAGTAGAGGGGTTGGTACAGCATATTGAAGGGGGTATGGTACAGCATATTGAAGTAGAGGGGTGGTACAGCATATTGAAGTAGAGGGGTATGGTACAGCATATTGAAGTAGAGGGGTATGGTACAGCATATTGAAGTAGAGGGGTATGGTACAGCATATTGAAGTAGAGGGGTATGGTACAGCATATTGAAGTAGAGGGGTTGGTACAGCATATTGAAGTAGAGGGGTGGTACAGCATATTGAAGTAGAGGGGTATGGTACAGCATATTGAAGTAGAGGGGTTGGTACAGCATATTGAAGTAGAGGGGTATGGTACAGCATATTGAAGTAGAGGGGTATGGTACAGCATATTGAAGTAGAGGGGTATGGTACAGCATATTGAAGTAGAGGGGTATGGTACAGCATATTGAAGTAGAGGGGTATGGTACAGCATATTGAAGTAGAGGGGTATGGTACAGCATATTGAAGTAGAGGGGTATGGTACAGCATATTGAAGTAGAGGGGTTGGTACAGCATATTGAAGTAGAGGGGTATGGTACAGCATATTGAAGTAGAGGGGTATGGTACAGCATATTGAAGTAGAGGGGTATGGTACAGCATATTGAAGTAGAGGGGTTGGTACAGGATATTGAAGTAGAGGGGTATGGTACAGCATATTGAAGTAGAGGGGTTGGTACAGGATATTGAAGTAGAGGGGTATGGTACAGCAGAATATTGAAGTAGAGGGGTTGGTACAGCATATTGAAGTAGAGGGGTATGGTACAGCATATTGAAGTAGAGGGGTATGGGTCAGCATATTAAAATACAGTAAATGCACAGGATAACTTGGAAAACTGCAAATTTGCAGTGGTGACTTAGTTTAAGGCAGCCTATAAACACTTTTAAGTACTTGCTTACAACAGTATGACAGGAACGTCATTTTAGAAGCAAAAAGTAAGCATTTGTCAAAGAGGGATTTCAACCACAAACAAATACAAAATTAACTACATTTTTTAAATTATATGTATTTTCTAAAAACGTATTTCATTGAATATTCAAATACAGCCTTTTCTTAAAGGGTGACATCAAAGGTCACACGTCATCACCCTAACCCTCTGCAATATGGTGTGTTAAAGTCTCAATAGGACTAGGGGTCACAAATGGAGTTTAGAAAAAGGGGCATTCAGAACAGAAAATAGGAGACACTTTTTTACACAGAGAATTGTGAGGGTCTGGAATCAACTCCCCAGTAATGTTGTTGAAGCTGACACCCTGGGATCCTTCAAGAAGCTGCTTGATGAGATTTTGGGATCAATAAGCTACTAACAACCAAACGAGCAAGATGGGCCGAATGGCCTCCTCTCGTTTGTAAACTTTCTTATGTTCTTATGTACAGGTTTATTTAATCACTAGCCACAATGTACTCTATGCAAGACATCACTTTACCAGAAGGACAGCCATTTAGACTGGCCAAGGTTTACCAATATAGACTAGTACTTTCTTATAATTCGCAGAAAACCCATTTAAATCTTAATTCGACAAGGTGCTATTTACAAACAGACCTGTACTTTATTATAGTCTGGATAATGCATCAGACTGCTGTAATATTAGGGCAGTGGATTCGAGTTAGTAACAGAATTTCTAACCAAGACCTCACCGATAATATTGACTAAAAAATGTTATTTAAAGAGCTGGACTGACCAAAGACGATCCTTACCTTGAAATAATCCCTGGTTCTCATTGCTTTGAAAGTCTTGTTCATTGCAGCCGGGGTTCATGTTTAAGTGCGATTGCTTACTGTCTGCATATACAGCGTCAAGGCATTCTCGCACATCTTTCAACTCGCTCTCTGATATTTCCAATCTCAGCTTCAGCCTTTCATTCTCTTTCTCCTTCCCAGCCATTGCAATCTGAAACTCGTTCAATTTACTGCCCACAACTCTTGTGATTTCCCACAAGACGGTGTCTACAGCCGCTTTCACTGCGTGCTCGATGGCAGAGCCGAGCTCGTCTTGCAAGAACGAAACGGACACGCTGACGTCCATCCTCGCCGGGTTTGAGAATCGTGTAGCAGAATCCTGTTTGATTTTAATTAAATTTTTTAAAGTCACATAAAATCAGCACCACTTCTGGCGTGATAAAGAAATCAAACAACAGACTCGTTTTACTTTTAAGAGGATCAGCTCTCACGCTCCAC
This sequence comes from Polyodon spathula, assembly GCF_017654505.1. NCBI lineage: Eukaryota > Metazoa > Chordata > Actinopteri > Acipenseriformes > Polyodontidae > Polyodon > Polyodon spathula. The sequence continues at coordinate 2,536,823 of NC_054578.1, forward strand.
TGTCTGAATTCTTAAATAAAACAGAAAATAGACTCAGAACTCAATGCAGGTAACGCACGGCAAAATAAAATGATTAAAAACCCCAAATTAAACACTTTAAACAGCAAGGGGGTGAAATCAAGCAGCCTCTCTCTCCCCAAACAACACAAAGCAAAAAAGCTTCAGTTTCCGGGCACGCAAAGAAAGCGTCACTGGGCGTGCACGGAACGGCGGCGTATTATTGGCTGCAGAAACGCTCTAAACGAAGCTTGCGACGCTGATTGGCTCCCCGTCGAGGCGAGGGCGGGGTCGCGTCGAGAAGAGAGGCGATTATGAAAAAGAGACAACAACAGATTTTACGCAGAGAAAGGAAAGGAAAACTTTAACTTCTTTTAGAGGTCGTACTGCACTAGATATCAGCTTCAAAACTGAATTTGAAAACTGCGCAAAAGTAAAGTTTTAATTGTACATTTATATCCACAGGAGAACAGCTTTGATGTGCCAGAGACAATGGAAGACGAAGCCAGCATCAACACCTGCTTAACTATAAAAGTTTAGACTATAGTGAGCATCACAAGAAACACATCGCTTATATTTGAGCATCAAAAGAAGTAAAACTTATAGATGGATCAAATTCATTAGATGAACATTACAAACTCTATCAGAGCAGGCGCAGTGACTTTTGAATAACAATGGCCATACGAAGATGCTGCAGAATGATCTGGTGTTGTGTTGATCTGGTGTTGTGTTGATCAGGTGTTGTGTTGATCAGGTGTTGTGTTGATCAGGTGTTGTGTTGATCAGGTGTTGTGACTCTTGCTCTCCCAGGTGGTGGCCTGTCATTGTCAGAGTGTGTCTGGTTACACCGTCTCGCCAGGTTTGAAATTGCTGGCTGTGAGCGCCCAAGATGGCGAGCCAGTACACTGCCCTAGCCCAGCCTCCAACATGCTGATCGCACGAAGGCGCCGCTCTCTTGATAAACGCGGCATTTATCTGTGATTTTCATTATTGCTTTTATTCAAGCTTTCAATTCAACAGCTGCAATCGCTCCATATCCAGCGTCCAATCAACTGTCTCACTAATCAGGTGATTAAGAGCACCAGTCATGGACACTCAAGCGTGTCATGGTCAAGGATAAATGATAGAAAAGAAACAAAAAAACATTTTGTCGGTGTCCATGTAACAGGGCGGGGAGCCCTGTACAGAATGGTTTATTAATTTTTTAGAACAGGGTCTCCCCCTTTGCACCTGCGTCGTTTTGTTTTGTGTTTGTATTATGATTTATTTTTTGTTATGTGTATTTGTATGTTGCATTTAAAATGTTTGTTTATGTTTCGTAGCGTGGATGGGTAGCACCACCCACGATGAAACCACGTCATCTCCCAAGTCTAATTAGTTAATTTATTAATTGGGAGATGACCATCAAATTAAATACCTGCAGCTCTCTGCAATCCGGGTGGGTGTTCAGAGCAAGGGGCGACAGAGAAATTTAAAACTAACTTCAAGGATTCGTGAAGGCTACAGCCTAGCTGGACCTGTATCATTGTGTTTGAGATTTGTGTTTTTTGTTTAAATATATATATTTGTATTTAAATAAACGATGCACACCGTGTTCTTTTGCCCTGCAATACCTTGCTTGTGTGTGTTTTTGTTCCTGCTTCTGGCCTGACGTCATCACTCACAGCTGTCCATCATTTATATACTTTATTTCTTTTCAAAAATAAATGTTATAATAGTGATAAGTTCTTTTGATGCTCATGGTATACATTAAGGTGACCAGATTTTTGAAGTCCTTCAACTGGGGTAGTATGTAAATATTTTGAATAACTTCCAAGCCACAGGAAAGCTCTAGAGTTTTTATTTTCGCAAAGATTCATGGTGATATTCAGAATGGAATCTTTTACTTTCATTTTTTTTTTTTGTGAATAAATGATCTTATTGTCTTTGTGACGCACAATATGTAAAGTATAGTTGTGAATACACCAGAGTAGCTGCATTTGAACAAAAAAAAGTAAAGGCAGCTCTTAAAAGTGTGTGTGTGTGTGTGTATTTTTTTTTTTTTTTTTGTATGTGATTTGCCCCAGCATTTTGAAATCCCTAGTTAACAGAATTAGTTTGCTGGGAGATCATGTTCATGAATTTTAGACTGTTATCTTGTTTATAATAAGTTCTTGTTTAATGGCGAGGGAAGCCATTAACTCACTAATCAGAGAAAATTCAAGTGCGGAGAACACTTTCACTTGGACAGCTTCGATCATCACACCACACAGAACTCTGTCTAGAAAGAAAACAAACATTATTTATTTAAATACAGTGCTATTAAGGCTGTTCGAAGGATGGCCAATCTGGCAATAGCAGAGGTGGCTTTACTATTAAAGGGAGAAGTTTATAATATGATAGGATTTTAACTGTTAAAAAAGTTTACACAGTTTAACCATTCTATATATTATTTGTTTTAGATTTATTTTCTGCAATATGTTCTAATACATTTGTTTCAGTTTTGTAATACTTACTTTTTGATAGATATAGTCAACTTTCATTTATATAAATTTCAAGGGACCAGCAAAAAATGGATCTCATCAGTAATTCTAATTATCAGGAGTTTAAGTCAAATGAAATCTGAAATCAAATTTCAATTACAGTACAATGAAAAGCATGACACATTTAAAACTATTGTGAATTTTACTGAAAATACTGCTGTATGTGAACTTGTTAAAAGTACACATTGAAAAACAGTTGAGGCAACAGTAAGTTTCATTATATTTCATGTGCAGCAGGGGTGTGCGATAATACCGATATACTGGTATATTGTGATATTCATCAGGCAATACAATTTGAACAATACCAGTATTTTTGGTTAAACTGATTCAAGGGAACGTCTACTGGTTGGCTATTATTGGCTATTATAATCACTTTCCATGAAGACTCATATTGCGAGCTGTGCGAACACAAAAGAAAACATGGCAGAAGCAAGCACAGATTTTGAGCTGTAAATTCTGCAAAGCAAAGTCACGTGTGTGGAATCACTTCCTAATAAAAGAAAGATCGAAAAAGGATGGCTGCACAGCATCAAACATTGCTGTGTGTTGTTTATGCAAGGCAGATATAAAATATGCTGGCTGTACCACCGCCCTGGCTTAGTCCTACGTCTTATAAAGTATGCCAATTAAAATATAGATTTTTCTAAAACAAATTATATGAATTCACATTTTATGTGTACATTGAACCTGAGATAACATTTCAAGCATTCAAAACCCTAACAGGTATTGACAATGTCGAGCCAGGGACCTGAAAAAAGAAACAAGGTCCAGGGGTCACATATTAGAGAAACGGGCATTCAAAACAGAAAATAGGAGGCACTTTTTTTACACAGAGAATTGTGTGGGTCTGGAATCAACTCCCCAGTAATGTTGTTGAAGCCGACACCCTGGGATCCTTCAAGAAGCTGCTTGATGAGATTTTGGGATCAACAAGCTACTAACAACCAAACGAGCACGATGGGCCGAATGGCCTCCTCTCGTTTGTAAACTTTCTTATGTTCTTATGTATGTTGTTGTTGTCTCTTTCTCTGGTCTGTCCTGTCCGTTAAAATTCAAACAAACACAGTGACCAACACACTCTGGCAGCACCAGCAAGCAGCTTTTGCAGACAAAGCTCAATGAGCACGCCCAGTAAGCACAAAGCAGAGAGACAAAACTGGCGCCATTTCGAATCCACAACAGGAGATCACATAGTAAAACACACAGCAGAAGGAGCCAACATGGGGAACTCTGCTATCCAGTTTCATACCCTCCCTTTACTGGCATGCTGGGCGAAGGGTGTTTCAGCAGCCAATAATATTGCCATGATTCAATCTAGGAAATTGAAACGTTTGGTTTGTTTATGCTGGGAGAGAAAGACGTGTGCAGGGGCTGCGGATTTGAAAGAATTTTATTGTTTAAAGTGCTGGTCTAGGTTGAAATGTTTACTGATATATTGTCAGTTTATATCTGCAGTGGGTTCCGAAACAAAGGGTAAAGAGTCCCCTTTCTGTTTTATTTACACAATGCAGCGAGAAAATTACGCCTCGCAAAAGTAAAACGAGTTCTTTCTTTGTGCTGATTTCCTATTGATGTTTTCCAAAAACATAAATAAATTAAAAGCAAAGAGGATTCTGCTAAACGAGTCTCAGAGATTTTGCCACGTCGCCTCCTCCCTCGCACCCCCAGCGTGTCCGTTTCAACTCTTGCAAGACGAGCTCGGCTCTGCCATCGAGCACGCAGTGAAAGCGGCTGTAGACACCGTCTTGTGGGAAATCACAATTTTATAACTAAAGTGAAATCTCCATCTGTTTAAAACAATTAAAAAGCTCAGATTAGGCAAATTATTAGTTCAATTAAGGGTTCAAGCTGTGGTGGTCACCCGACACCCCGATCCGAGCACGCGATGTCCCCACCAAAAACACCCATGCTAGCAGGGCACGTGTGTGCCACATGTTGCACAGTGCGCACACTGGTATGGCACACTTGTCTTTTGCCATGAGCCTGGTATGTCTGCACTGACACAACCTCGCCTGTCTATACTATTGCATGGTCATCCCAACTCGTTTTAAACACCTCCTTAGTCAATTGTATTGCGGGCTTGGTTAGAATTTCTCTTAAAACACATTTGAAGTGTTTATTGCGAGTGCAGGTTACATCAATCTAGTCAATTCTACAGATTATAAAAAAGAATTAGTCCTGTGTTTGTAAATCCCATCTACTCAAATTACGATTTAAATGGGTACTGTAAGAATTGTAAGAAAATACTAGTCTGTATTGGTCTTATTCAGTCTAATTAATATACTTGATCTTGTATAGAGTAAACTGTGGCTAGTAAATTATGCAAGCCTGTAGTCCCATTGAGACTAACGCAACATATTGCAAAGGGTTAAGGTCATTGTGAGTTTCATGTTTGATTAAACCTTGCCTGAAAATATGTAGTTTAGATAAATGATTGTTTTTTTAAGTCTGGGTGACTGATATAATTTTGTATATGTATTGTGTACCGTCTGAGAGAGCTAACTAAACTGTATAGATTATTTTGCTAATCTGTATCCTGACCCAATCCAAACATTCACAATAATAAAGTTACAAAAACACAGGTTCAAGTTGGTTCTTTTTGTATCAAGTCTGGTATCTTGTCCGGGGCTTTGTCTGAAAGTGCTCCAAAATGACAGGTGGTATGTGAGGAGGCTTTGTAATCCAGTGGTTAATGAAAGGGGTTTTAATTAGGAGGTCCCTGGCAAAAAAAGGCTGAATTGTTCGTTAATGTACCCGCGAGTATTTCCAGTGAAAGCATAGGAGCATGTCTGGTTTTTAGCATTCTCTTTATACAACATTGTATGAGCGATATGGGTGGGTCTTTTTCCCCCACCCGGCAGATCTTCTAAATGTTTCGCGTAACACTAACATGAGTTAAATAATTTTTTTGTAATCGAAAATGATTCCCAGGTGTCCAACCTGATTCCTGAAAAAATACCTACCTTCTCTCAGTAAGTTATACACGACTGTCTCAGGGTAGCTGATTGCTTGTACTGTACACGCTTTACCTGTTTGTTTGAGGCATTCTGGGAAATGAAGTCTTTTCACAGACTTTCAAATGGTAGGACTACATTTTTCTTGTAGTTTTTAAGCCATGGGGTACAGTGTTTGGGTTATGCGGGGCCTAATGTACGTCCCCTCTAATGTTTCCATATGCTTTACCACACCGGTTATATTTCTACTGGGTGAGCTTTTGTTACTGTATTTTAAAGGAGACTTTAATTTGAATTTTAGATACATACCCTGAAAATGCATCATTCACTTAGCCGTGGGTATTTTAGAATATATTTTGTAATTAAAAGTTTAAAGGTCAGAAAGTACATGCGTTTAAAAGTCTAGTGTACACATACAGATAATATTTAGGGGTTTACTTTGATGCAACTCCTGTCAAAACAAATAACTGCCCGTCCAGTTGAGGGGTACCTAAAAAGGCTGCCTGCATTTCCACTGTATTTTCTCAGGAAGCCTTGTGTTAGTTTTCATTTTTGTTGTCCACACTATAATTGACACCCTTA
>NC_054578.1:2543377-2555877 GCF_017654505.1 Polyodon spathula
TCCACAACCTGGTTTCTCAGAGACATCTGATTCAGTGGTTAAGAGTTGCGACACATAGTGAAGAACTTATCTGAAGCAACAGAGAGGAGCAGCAACTGGCTCTGGTTGAGAGCTTTTCTACAACCACCCCTCCCAAGATAGTAGAATAAAAAAAAAAAAAGAGGTAAAGGAAGGTAAGTAAGCTGGGCTTAGCTGAGAGGACGGACGAAAGCCGTCAGTCTTTGTTTACTATTTGAGACCGGCGAAAAAGCTGGTCTTATAAAGTGTAGCTGGTGTGGATGGGGTTGAATCCTCACACCTGTAAAGCTTGTGGGAATGTGGCTGGAGCCTTAATAAGGTAATTGTCTAATAGTTAATTAAGGCTCCAGCCACAGTATATAAAGACCCACTCCAAGCTCATTAGAGGAGAGTGTCAGAGCAGAGATGTAAGTCTGTGAAACACCCCCCTCCCCCCTTTCCTGCATAAAATTTGACTTCATTTTGTTAAAACGACATGCAGCTACGCGATTTTGGGTCGTTGCATGAACCACAAAACAACATTGTTTGTTTGTTTGGCCAACACCGCCTCTTTTAAAAACGTTACGGAAAACAAAACAACTTTGACCAAACCAAAACAATTATTTTCACTGAGCGCCGTAGCGTTACAGTTTTGCCCCACCATTCTTTGTTTTGTTTTGCTTCTTCCTGGTCTGTGACGTCACTACACCTGTGCACTGCAACCACTCTGCCACAGGGAAGGAGGGGGGTGATGCCAGGACGCCTGAATCACTGTCTTAGACGTCATGGGCTAGTCGATGAAACACCAAAGATTGAAGGTGCCCACTTGAAGACCCAAGAGAAGTACCCTACTGAGCTCAGTCCAGACGGTTGTCATGCTGATGTGCTAGGGAGGCTGCACTGTGGTTGATCCCTGGAGCCAGCATGACTGTCGGGAACAACAAAGCCTACACTGTCCCTCCGTTTATCCCATGTGCGGCATGGAGCCAGCATTACACTTCAGCCATCAACACCAGGGACATTAACACTCATACCCTGGGATATCTACACAGATATCTACATCAGCAGAGTCTCATTAGTTTTGTCCGACATTTTTCTTTCCAGCATAAAAATAAATCATGTCACAGTTCCTACGTAAGATTTGTGAGAAACTCCCTGCTTATCCATCCTTCCCAGTCTTTAAAATTTGTAGATGTGGGTGCTCGAAAATTACAAATGAAAAGACATTACAATGCAAAGACAGCTTAACAACTACTAATTAACATGTAAAAGGGAGCTAGAATTTCAAGCCCTAAGTATATGGAACAGTTATAGAGGGAAGCACATTTATATTGGGCCCCGCGTAAGCCAGTCTGTACCCCATGGCTTAAATACTCTGACAAAATCTGCCCAATTGAAATCATGTATAATGTATTACTGGATGACAAATTTGAAACACCGGTAGCCAGGTTGTAACCTTTGACCTGCTAAAGAAATATCTAATGTTTTTGCACAGTGGTTTAGAGATAATGTACAAGTCCATTAAAATAAATTAAAGATAGTTATTTTCTTTTACTTTAATTTTTTGCGTTTCCGAGTTGTCCTGTGTACCCTATATGACACTTAGAAGTACCCCTCAGCTAACCTGAGACAGCTGTGTGTAATTTACCGGGAGAAGGTCGGTATAAAAGCCCAGAGTAAACAAGCCTGTGAGGTTGTGCGAGGGTGAAGACCTGTTTACAGCAGAGTCCTGACAAAGAGACTGTATCACTGAATCACTGAACTTGAATCTGTGTTTCTGTAACTTTATTACTGTGAATGTTTGGATCTTGTCAGCAAGCTGATTAGCCAACTGACAGTTAGAACATATATAGTTTAGTCAGCACTTCTAGAAGGAGTTAGGGTTTTGTTTGTTTGCTTTTCCTTAAAGTATCAAACCTAAGGCACAAAGTGACTTTGACAAATAAACACTGTTTAAAAATACAGAAGTATTGCTACAGTGTGTTGATTCCAACAACAGCCTTGTGTTTGTGTTCTAAAAAACAGCCTGCATCTTAAATTTGAGTACAGTATAGTGATGCATGTGTATTAAAACCGCCAACAAAAGATGTGACTACCCAAGTACACAAACAGCAACATGACTGACTGCCGAGAAAAGACAAAGATGACTGCCCGAATACGCAAAGCAACGTGACTGACTGCCGAGAAAACACAAACCAAGCGTTACTGAATTCCAAGAGTCTTCATGTATAAAAGTCAACAAAAAGAGTTGACTGGCCCATGAAGTACACACCTGTCAACGTTGACTGAACTGCCCTAGTCCAAGAACCACCAAAGGCGTTCCCCTGCCCCCCCCCCCCAATACACTCACTCAAAACGTGAACTGGGTACTTGCCTAGAAAAGCCAAAACCCAGCGTCCGCCCCCTGAGGAAGTCCAGAGACATTTCCCCATTATTCCAATTTCCAGTAGCGATTTTCCCCAATCGAAACCCAGATCAAAAAAACAGCCCTTACAATTTCAGCATCTCCACAAACCATACCAGCTTGGACAGATCATAATTGCTGATCAGACTCCCGTATTTTTCGACATGCCAAGCATCTTAACAGTTCAGTGCTAGCACAGCCAAGCAAACCGTTCAGTGGCCTGGGGGTTGTTGGTGGTTAGCCCTTGGGGTTAAACATGTTTTTTTCCCCCTTGATTGCCCCGTGGGAGTTGCTTGTTTGACGTGGCCTGCCTGTTGTTTGCAAAACAGGAAGATGGTGAAATGCCCGTAGGGAAACATGGGGGGTTGTCCCCCCCGTTGTGTAGTGCACACATGAGCGCCATCTTTCACTAGTATACAGTTCGTGGAAACCAAACAAAAAAAAGCTCAAGTTTGGTAAATCTACAAACAATTTTGTTGTGTCCGTTTTTGTACGACCACAACAGCGTAAACCTAGAGGCTGTTATATTCCTAAGTCAGGAAATCATACAATTTTAATGTTTTATTTTTTTTTTAAATTCCTGGTGTGGAATAAATTTGTTGCTGCTCCCTTAAATTGATGTTTTCTTAAATTACGATGGATAATGTAGTCCTTCACATATTAGAAACCTATACATCTTAAATAGAGATCTGGGTGGGTGGATTTAGTAAGTAAAAGCACCACTATGTATATTAACTAGAAAAAGGTGTACAAATTTTTGAGCAGTAACTATGGTATCTTGAAAAGCATCCATAATTTGGACACTTAAGTTGAACAGTGCACTGACGAGAAATTCGAAACTATAAAATTTGTATTAAAAAAACAAGTGTACTATTTGAACAGTACTCTGGAGTTATTAACAGCAGTCATAATAAGCACTTTGAAAGTGCCTGACGAGAAATTCGAACTAAGACCTCACCAATAAAATCGACTAAGTTATTTAAAGAGTTAGTTGACCAAGCAACACCATCAAAAATATCCCTCTCACCTTGTAATAGTCCCTGGATCCCGTTCCTGCGGCAGTCTTGTTCACTCCAGTCGGGGTTCATGTTTCTGAGAGGTTGGTTACTGTCCGCATCTGCAGCGCTCATGCATTCCCGCACCGCTTTCAACTCGCTCTCTGATATTTCCAATCTCAGCTTCAGCCTTTCATTCTCTTTCTCCTTCCCAGCCATTGCAATCTGAAACTCGTTCAATTTACTGCCCACAACTCTTGTGATTTCCCACAAGACGGTGTCTACAGCCGCTTTCACTGCGTGCTCGTTGGCAGAGCCGAGCTCGTCTTGCAAGAGCGAAACGGACACGCTGACGTCCATCCTCGCCGGATTCACTTTTCTTTTATTTTACTAAATAATTAACATTAATATAAAATTGGTACTTTTTTTTCTGGTGTGATAAAGAAAGAAAACAAACAACAAAGTCGTTTTACTTGGACGAGGTGTAACTTTCGCGCTCCACTGTCTCAGTTCCTAAATAAAACAAAAAAGGGGGTTGTTTGTTTCAAAACTCGATGCAGGTAATAAACAAACATTAAATGCATCAATCATTGGGGAATATTTTTAAACAGCAGAGATTGAAAATGCTTTAAAATCAGCAGCAGCCTCCCTCCACAACATAAACAAAGCCAGCGGTTTCCATAACGAAATGGCAGCGTCACTGCGAGTAGGCGTGCCCTGCTGGAACCGTCGCGTATTATTGGCTGCAGGAACCCAGCTTGCGACACCGATTGGCTGGCCGCCCCCAGTCCTACGCAAGGGCGGGATCGTGCTGAGAGGAAGAGGTTGTGAACCTGGGTGCAGGAGCGCTGGGTTTTATTAGCAAGCCCGCACTGGGCTGGACCTGAAATGGCTCCAGTTTGGACTTGTTCTGCTCCCTCCCCTCCCCTCTCCTCTCCTCTCTCTCTCTCTCTCCTCTTTCCTCTCTCCTCTCCTCTTCTCTCCTCCCCTCCCCTCCCCCTCCCTCTCCCTCTCCCTTTCTAGTACACCAGTGGCGCTACTCTCCTGGGGGGCTCACTCACCAGTCCCACCCCCCCCCCCCTACGCTCCCCGGGAGGGCTCCGATTCCCCGTGGCCTGAAGCTCTCCTATGGTGGTTATAACCTGGCAATCGGTGCATCCTCTCAGCCGCTTTGGTTTTTTATCCCCTCAGAGTCCCTCTCCACTTGTTCCCTCCCTGGACCCTGAAAAGGTCTCCAGTCTCTCTCTCTCTCTCTCCTCCCCCTCCCCTCCCCTCCTCCCCTCCGCCCTCTCCCCCTCTCCCCTCCCTCCTCGCTCCCCTCCCTCCTCCCCCCCACTCCTCCCCTTCTCCCCTCCTCCTCTCCTCTCCTTCTCCCCTCAGAGAAGCTCAAATACACTTTCACCACCCCTCCTCCTCAAACTCTCCTACCTCATCCTCATCTCTCTCCCTCTCCTCGCTCTCGCCCCTCCTTCCCCTCCCCTCGCCCCCTCTTCTCCCTCCCTCTCCTCTCTCTCTCTGTCCTCTCTCTCTCCCTCTCCTCTTCTATCCTCTCTCCCTCCCCCCTTCTCGCCCTCATCTCCTCTCCTCTCCTTCATCCTCTCCTCTCCCCCCTGCGCTGTCCCCTCTTCCTCTCCTCTTCATCTCTTTCCCATCCCCTCCCCTCCCCTCCCCTCTCCTCTCCCTCTGTTTCACTCTCCTCCCCTCTCTCCTCTCCTCCCCTCCCCTCCCCTTCTCTCCTCTCCTAGAGTGAAGAGTCCCCCTCTCCTCTCCTTCCCTCCCCCACCTCTCCTCTCCTCTCTCTCATCTCTCTCCCCTCTCCTCTCCTCTCTCACTCCTCTCTCCGCTCTCTCTCTCTCCTCTCTCTCTCCCCCCCCCCTCTCCTCTCCTCTCTCTCATCTCTTCTCTTTCTGCTCTCTCATCTCTCCTCTCCTCTCTCCTCTCTCACCTCTCTCTCCTCTCTCCTCTCCTCTATCTCTCTCCTCTCACCTCCCCTCTCTCTCCTCTCCTCTCTCATCTCTCCTCTCTCCTCGGAGGTCCTCCTCCTCTCCTCTCCTCGTCATCTCTCTCCTCTCCTGGCGTCCTCTCCTATCCCCTCCCCTCCCCTCCCCTCAGTCACTCTCCTCCCCTCGCCCCGTGAGAGGACCACACTCCCCTCATCCTCGGACTGCCTCGTCCTCTCTCGGTCATGCTCTCTCCTCTCCTCTCCTCGTCCTCTCCTCAGCGGAATAATCTCCCCTCGGCCCTCTCCTCTCCTCGCTCCAAGTAGAGAGATCTCCTCTCCTCCTCCTCCCCTCACCGTGGGCCCCTCATCCTCTAGCATGAGTCCTCTTCCGTCTCACTCGTCCTCGTCCTCCCCCTCCCCTGCCCCTCTCCTCTCCTCTCCCTCAGCTCCTCACTCTCTCTCTCTCTCATCTCTCTCTCCCTCTCCTCTCTCTCTCTCATCTCTCTCCTCTCCTCTCTCTCATCTCTCTCTCTCTTGTTATTCCGCAGGCTGCTGTCCCGCGTCATTGTGTTTGGATGATGCTGTCTTTCTTAGAAAGGGTCGATTTGTTTGCTTTTCAGCGTGATTGTTTTGGTAGAAAGTGGTTTGTGTACGAAACGCAAGATTTGAAAGAAACAGCAACTTACGTCGGCCGCAGAGGGAGAGGTAAACAAAACTTAACCCGCTTTGATTTTACAGCACAGTACATAAACACTGCAAAACAGAAACTGAACACCACAAATAAACTTTTTTGATTTTTAATTGCTTTAATATCCGCAGCACTGCTAACTAGCATAGGTATGCAGTGTAGAGGACGAGACCGCATGGAAGGTATTACCTAGCAATCGGTGAGATGTATAGATGTATAGATATATAGTTATTTATCTGTTTGTTTTTGGCTGCTTTCTTTCCCCTTGCACAGGTGAGCTGCCTGCACAGCGCGTTCAGCTGTAATGGGTGTAATAGCGGCGCGGTTCAGATTCTTAACACCGTTCACAATGCGCATGTCCTATTGTTTTACACTTTTACCTGAACGTGCATGAAAGCAGAATGGTTTCATTCATGGCAACGCAAGTGTAAGAGTTAGTGATTCTTATCACAGCCTCCGAGTTAGCAAGTACTGGCTGTTAACTGACTTTTTGTGAGTTCGTTGTTCTGTTGCATTAACCACAGGGGGGAATCGCATTAGAAAAATGCTGTACATATCAAGAACATTTCAAATACGGCTTGATGTGTGCCTTTAAATAATATTGGATTCATACATTATATAGTTTACTAAAGTGCGAGTTATATGGGGATCCAAATAAAAGCTCTTTATCTGCAGTCTGAAATGACAAACTAACAATCCTGTCTCCTTTTCTTCAGTGAGAACGGATCAGCCTCACTCAGAGGAAGTTTCTGAGATGGAGGCAGCTCACGTCAGCCCAGAGCTTCCTATTCGATGGGTTGTTTCTGCAGACAGGACTGTTGAGATCAAGGAGGAAGTGACTGAGCTGGGGTGCGACCAGGCCAATGAGCGGATCCTGCAGGAGGAAACGCCACCTTCTAGCGTCACTGAGAGGCGAGTGAAACCAAGTACTTTATTGAAAGAGGCACTATATTAGGGAGCATTCATTTTTGTTTGGCATCTCACTGTACTGCACTAGAAAGCTATTGACAGTCCAGTTTGTTTACCTTCCCCATCAATAATTTATCCCCTGTTGGAACCTGCTTGTGGCAATGCCATGTCACTATATGAAAATACTATTGATTACCTAGTTTACAGTATTTCTCTCTCTAAAATAGTCTACACTGGAACTATTGTACACAGAAAACTGGATTGCTTTTATGATCAGACTAACAGGTTTTAATATTTGCAAGACCAAATGTACAAGTAATATCCTCAAACATGCTTTCTTGCTAAGAAAATGTACAGACAAGTTTTTCAATATGATAAATGTCTATTTGAATAGCTCTTAGGTTACAACTGACTGACTGTGAGAAACATATTTCTTCTTCACAGTGATATAATTGGAAGTGTTTACAATGGGATTTGCTGTGTTCTGTGGCCTGAGGACAGCACAGGTCAGTGAGTCTTGTGTCCTTGTGCTGTCCTGACTGTGCTGAGTCTTGCGTCCTTGTGCTGTCCTGACTGTACTGAGTCTTGCGTCCTGTGCTGTCCTGACTGTGCTCAGTCTTGCGTCCTGTGCTGTCCTGACTGTACTGAGTCTTGCGTCCTTGTGCTGTCCTGACTGTGCTCAGTCTTGCATCCTGTGCTGTCCTGACTGTGCTCATTTCTGTTAATTAGTCGATTTAATCAATCTTAACTTTTTGTCGTTACTTGAACATGGAGTCACGTGGTGCGTATTTCACTGTCAGCACACATCTGCTCATATTGTGATGAAGCAGAGCATGGGCAGTGAAATTCATTTTCTATCAATCATTGTACTTAAAACATGGGGGGGTTGGCAAGGGATACAGAAATGACAGCACTCGCTTGAAAGTTGAACTGTGTTCTTAAATGAATAGGATATGGCCAGGATACTGGATGCAGCCACAAATAGGTACTGTACTTGTAATTCTAGTTTTAGTCACAATCCCATTGCTATTATTATTATTAATAATAATAATAATAATAATTTGTGCTAGTAGTGACAAACTGTAATAATAAAGAAAATCAAAAAATAAAACTGTACTAATATTATTAATAGTTTAGCGAATGCCTTTATCCAAGGTGACTTACTTGACTCACTCCAGCAGCTTATATTGTTCGTTTTGGGTTGCTTTTTTACTGTAGCGAACAAAAGGCTTTGGACCCAAACAGGGTTGCTATAGCGAGGGTGTACTGTATTTAGTATTTGACTTATATGCTTAATACACGCCACTTGCACATTGTAATATATAATGCGTGCACATTTGTTAGTTAATTTTTGTTATTTTTGACCTCCCATAGTGTTCAGCATTTAACAGAGGCTATAAAGAAGTTTGGATCAGAATCCAGTATCATCACTTCCAAAAAAGGAAGGTTAAAGTTCTCTCTTCACAAACACATTATCACCTGATTCTGTTGGACAATCAGAGTCTGATTATTGTGGCAACTGCTGGGCGTAGTTACTACTAGTTTGATCAAAAACTAAATTGAAATACACAAAAATATAATAATTTTAAGTGGATGATGAATGGGGAGAAAATGTAAATCAGTTGATAAATCTACAAAAGAAAACAAATCTTTTGACATATACAAAAGCAGAAGTGGTTTAGATGAGGCAGCGGGTTTAGATGCTGCTGCATTGCGGTGCACGTTCACACTGACAATACAAGAGCATACTGAAAAATAAGCGACACGTTAACATAAATCAATACAGTGAACTGAGAGACAAGCAATCCATTTCTGCGGCTTTTACACATGCTTTAATAAAAGAGAGCAGAATGACTGTTAATGAGTCTGTTCTTTGCTGGACAGCCAGTTTGTTTACAGAGGTGTGTATCGGAGACTTTGTGCGACAGTATCAGTTAAAACACTACCTACAGCTGACAGTCTTAATCGTAAATATCTGACAGAAAATGGTGATGATTTAGTTGGTAAATATATGGAATGCATTGGTGGAAATATCCAGTGTGGTTTTTTGACGTGTCTCCCGATGGCTTGCACCGCCCAGTTCTGTCAATTTTCTTTTCTTTTTACGATTTCAAGGCGAATAAACCTGGCTTGTTTTGTGCTGATGTCATGTTCATACCTTCTCCAGATACTATTTCCGATTGCTCTCCTGGATAACTGGAGATTTTTTTTCGGAATAACACTGTGGTGTGCTATGGGGCTGCATCTGGATATAGAGCCGATATAATGCCGTCCTTACTCGCAAAAAAAGACTGTCCAGATGCGTATCGGAGTTCTTTACTGGAAACGCTCTGATGTAGCCTACCTCTACTGTACGTTTTTTTTGGATTTTCTTTTTATTCTATTCATAGGCTGCGTGGTCTGGTGGTTAGAGGGTTTGTAACCAGGAGGGCCCCGGCTCATTCACCGTGACATTGAGCAAGTCGCCTAATCTCCTTTCGGGTGAGGCGTTGTTGTAAGTGACAGCTGATGCATAGTTCACACACCATAGCCTCTGTTAAGTCGCCTTGGATAAAGGCATCTGCTAAATAAATAAATATTAATATATTTTTATTAGTGTGATGCTAGTCTTAAAGATTTTTACAGCCTACACACGTGTTTGTTTTGTTTACTGTACTGGCCTTTGAGGGGCGTTTTGAATGTCAGGTTATTGTGTGTGAGTTTATACCGTCCATCGCTTAGTGTGGGTGAATCACTGTTCTAAGCAGTGGCGATTACAGCATTGGTTTGGTTTGAGAATTTCCTTTTGGCGTTTGAACGTCGCATCTGTTTACTTTATCAGACAGGATCTTGGGTGGCAATTAAACTCTGTGAAGCTTTAAAATCTCAGCAGGAGTCCAGGCCAAAAAGTCTCTACGAAATGTCTGAAACAGACAAGAAATCGGCAGAACATAAGAACATAAGAACATAAGAAAGTTTACAAACGAGAGGAGGCCATTCGGCCCATCTTGCTCGTTTGGTTGTTAGTAGCTTATTGATCCCAGAATCTCATCAAGCAGCTTCTTGAAGGATCCCAGGGTGTCAGCTTCAACAACATTACTGGGGAGTTGATTCCAGACCCTCACAATTCTCTGTGTAAAAAAGTGTCTCCTATTTTCTGTTCTGAATGCCCCTTTTCTAAACTCCATTTGTGACCCCTGGTCCTTGTTTTCTTTTTTCAGGCTGAAAAAGTCCGTTGGTGGATTCTCAGGGAACTTGAATATGTGAAACTCCTCCCACGCTCTGTGCCGTGATGAGGTTTCTCTCCTGTGTGAATGCGCTGGTGTCTTAAGGTACGATAAATGACTGAATCTCTTCCCACTCAGTGCAGTTGTAGGGTTTCGCTCCTGCGTGAATGCACTGGTGTCTTTTAAGGTACCATGAACGGCTGAATCTCTTCCCACACTCGGTGCAGTGATAAGGCTTCTCTCCTGTGTGAATGCGGTGGTGTCTTTTAAGGTCTGCTAATCGACTGAATCTTTTCTCACACTCGGTGCAGTGATAAGGTTTCTCTCCTCTGTGAATGCGCTGGTGGATTTTAAGATGTGATAAACGACCAAATCTCGTCCCACACTCTGGGCAGTGGTGAGGTTTCTCTCCTGTGTGAAAGCGCTGGCGGAGTTTATCCTGTGATAAACTAGTCTCTCCTGTGATAGTTCCTTTAGCAGCTAGAGAAAGAAAAAGAGAGAGGAGTGACAAAGGTTATTGTACAGTGTTCTTAAACATTAGCTTCTCCTCATAGCCATACCCAACTCCTAGAGTGAACTCTGATGAGAATACAGTCAAACCCTCTATCACTCCTGTTAATACCAGCCTCCTTTTACCATCACCACACTCAAATTCGTCAAATTTGTATAATTACCTCTAAATCCCAGTCCACATTCAGGTGGACAATCATCACACAGGCTGGATCCCAGACTGTTGTTCTCCTCAAGTGCACAGGCATTAATTTCAGTAGGATCTTCCTCTGCGATGGGGACACATTCCTGCTCTATGAACTCCTCTTTGACAGGAACACATTCCTGTCGAGGGACCTCTTCATCTTTAACAAACGCCAGCTCTGTAACCTGCTTTAGACTCGCACACCACTCCTGGTCAAAGGACTCCTCTTGTGTGTAAACTGCTTCTGTCTTTGGCCCCTCCTGTGCTTCAGATTCAGGTACAGCACGGCTCTCTTTGGGATCTGTGTGAAAGACAATTGTACAACATTATAACTCTTACTTACTAGCCAGGTTCCTCTACAAAGCCACCCCCTCAGACTGTCCTACAGATAACTCTTTGGGTCATTCCAGTGAAACAATTTTAGGAGGGGTTTTATTTTATTTATTTATTTTTTTTTTTTTTTTTAAACGGACGCCTGCGGTGTTGAACCCTTACTCAAACCTACACTGCTTCTAAACTATGGGGTAGAGAGGTGACCAATTCCTCACATTGAAGCGGAAGTAAATTTTTGAAATAAAAAAAAAGAACATTTTACGCCACCCACATTTTCATGTTTTATATTTTTGTGATATTAATAAATATTTATTACAACTCTAATCTGCCTTCTGTGTTAGGTATAAAAGGTCTGTATAAACAAGCCTGCGAGGCTGTGCGAGGGTGTAGACCTGTTTAGAGCAGAGTCCTGACAGAGAGACTGTGTCACTGAATCACTGAACTTGAATCTGTGTTTCTGTAACTTTATTATTGTGAATGGTTGGATTGGGTCAGTAAGCAAATTAGCCAACTGACATTAAAAAGGGAATCTACATGGATTAGTTAACTCGCCTAGGAGGATTTAGGGTGTGTTTTGTTTGCTTGTTTTTCCTCTAAAGCATCAAACTCAAAAAAGGCACAAAGCGCAGTGTTTGACAAATAAACATATAGGTATTGCCCTGGTTAAAAAAACACCAGTATTGTTGCAGTGTGTTGTGTCTAAACATACATTTACAGGCAAGCAGTTAAGTCAAACATATAAACCCAATTTGCTGCTGTATGTCGATACCAAAGGTCACAAGTCATTATCCAAACCCTCTTTAATATGGTTTGTTAAAGTCTCAATGGGACTATACATGTATTTAATTTACTAGCCACAGTTTACACTATACAACATAATTTTACCAGAAGTATTGCCATATAATTAAGTCTCCGAATT
This sequence comes from Polyodon spathula, assembly GCF_017654505.1. NCBI lineage: Eukaryota > Metazoa > Chordata > Actinopteri > Acipenseriformes > Polyodontidae > Polyodon > Polyodon spathula. The sequence continues at coordinate 2,555,465 of NC_054578.1, forward strand.
AGACTGGTTTTACCAATATAGACTAGTCCTGTCTTATAGTTTGTAGAACACTCATTTATATCTCAATTAGGCTAGGTGAACTATACAAACATAACCAGTCCTTTCTTATAACCTGGATAATTAATAAGACTGGTGTACTATCAGGACAGTAGAGTTGAGTTATAACGGCTCATAATGCAGTTTAAAAGTGTCAGAAGAGAACATTTTAACCAATCCCTCACCAATAAAAATGAATAAGAAGCTATTTAAAGAGTTAGTTGACCAAGCAATACCATCAAATTATCCCTCTCACCTTGTAATAGTCCCTGGTTCCCGTTCCTGCGGCAGTCTTGTTCACTCCAGTCGGGGTTCATGTTTCTGAGAGGTTGGTTACTGTCCGCATCTGCAGCGCTCATGCATTCCCGCACCGCTTT
>NC_054578.1:2560877-2596261 GCF_017654505.1 Polyodon spathula
AAAACAATAAAAACAAAACCGCAAAAAAAAAAAAAAAAAAAAAAAAAAGAAAAAAGAAAGACCAAAAAACAAAAAGAAACACAAACAAAAAAAAAAAAAAACAAAAAAAAAGAACAAAAAATTACAAAAAAAAATAAAAACAAAAAAAACAACAAGAAAAAACAAAACAAAAAAATAAAAAACAAAACAAACAAAAAAAACAAAAATCAAAAACAAAAAAGAAAAAAAAACACAATAAACAAAAAAAAAAAAAAAAAATTAAAAAATAAAGTAACATTAAAAAAATAAAAAAAAAACAAAAAAAAGAAACACACAAAAAAAATTAAACAAGAAAAAAAAACAAAAAACAAAAATTTTGTTATTTTTGACAACATAAAAGTAAAAAGAAAAAAAAAAACACAAGAAAAAATAAATTAGTGTTAAATAAAACAAAAATATAAAAATAAGTAAAAAAAAAAAATACCAAAAACAAAAACATTTTTTTTTTTTTTTTTACAAATAAACAAAAAAAGCAAACAATAAAAACAATTCAAAGAAACAGAATAAATAAAAATACAAAAAAAAAAAAAAACAAAAAAGAAAAAAAAAAAATAAAAAAACAAAACAAAACAATTAACCACAAAATAAAAAAACTAAAAAACAAGCAACAACAAAAAAAAAAAAAAAAAAAAAAAAAAAATAAAAACAAAAAAACGAAAAAAAACAAAAACCAAAAAACAAAAAAAAAGACACAACAAACAAAAAAACCCAACAAAAAAAAAAAAAAAAAAAAAAAAAACATAAAAAAAAAAAAAAAAAAAAAAAAAACAAAAAAAAAAAAAAAAAAAAAAAGAAAAAACCAAAAAAAAAAAAAAAAAAAAAAAAATAAAAAAAAAAACTTACCAATAAAATAAAAAACAACACAAAAAAAAAAACAAAAAAAAAAAAACAAAAGAAAAAAAAATTTCAAACAAAAAAATAAAAAAAAACCAAATTAAAATAGTAAAACAAAAAAAGCAAATAATACCACAAAAAAACCAATTATCACCTAAAACAACACAACAAAAAAAACAAAAAAAAAAAAAAAAAAAAAAGAAAATTAAAAAACAAAGTTCACAAAAAAAAATTTTTATTTAAACTTAAATAAAATACAAAATACTAAAACAAACAAAAAAAAAAAAAAAAAAAAAAAAAAAAAATAAAAATTTAAATAAAAATATTACTTCACACTCCCTTAAAAAACAAAAAAAAAAAAAAAAAAAATAAAAAACAAAATCAAGTAAGAAAAATAAAAAACAAAACAAACAACATAAATAAAAAATAAAATAAAACAAAAAATAAAAAAAAAAATTATAAAACAATTATAAAAAAAAAAACAAAAAACAAAAAAAAAAAACCAAAAAAATTGTAAAAAAATTTGAAAAAAAAAAAAAAAAAAAAAAAAAAAATAAACAACAAAAAAAAAAAAAAAACAAATTTTTTAAAAAAAAAAAAAAAAAAATAAAAAAAAACAACAAAAAATAAAAAAAAAAACAAAAAACAGGAGGTAAAAAAGTAAAAAAAAACACAAAAACCAAAAAAAAAAAAAGAAAAAAACCTTTGTTTATTTTCCAACAAAAAAAAATTTTTTTACAAAAAAATTAATAAACAAAAGATATACCAACAAAATAAAAAAATAAAACATAAAAAACAAAAGAAAAATAAAAAAAAAAAAAAAGTAAAAAAAAAATAAAAATAAACAAAAAAAAAAATAAATTTTTTAAAAAAAAAATAAAAAAAAAAATAAAAAAACAAAAAAAGAACCAACAAACAAAAAAAAAACAATATAAAATAATACAAAAAAAAAATAACCAAAAAAACAAAAAACAAAAAAATACAACAAAAACAAAAAAACAACAACAAAATAACAAAAAAATAAATAAAAAAAAAAAATCAGAAAAAAAAAAATTTAAAAAAACATACAAACAAAAAAATAAAAATTATAATAAAAAGACCAAAAACCAAAACAAAAAAAAAAAAAACAAACAAAAACAACAAAAATAAAAGAAAAAACAAAAAAGAGCCACAAAAAAAAAATAAAAAAACACACAAAGAAAAAAAAAAAAATAAAATTTTTCCAAAAAAATAAAAACAAAATTTTATTTTACAACAAAAAAAAAAAACAAACCAAAAAAAAAAAAACCAAAAAAAAAAAAAAGTTAAAAAAAAAAAAATTTGAATAAAAAAAAAAAACAAAAAACACCAAACAAAAAAAAAAAAAATAAATACAAAAAAAATAAAATAATAAAAAATAAAAAAAATAAAAGAAAAAAACAAATGAAACAAAAACAAAACAAAAACAACAAAAACCAAAAAAACAAAAAAAAAAATAAAATAAAATAAAAAAAAAAACACAAAAAAAACACAATAGAAACCCACAAATGTAAAACATGTTAAAAAAAAAAATAAAAACCAAAACCAAATCAAAAAAGAACAAAATAAAAAAAATAAACAAAAAAAAAAAAAAAAACTTTCACAAAAAAAACAAAAAAAAAAAAAAAAAATAAAAAAAAAAAATCTAAAATAACAAAAAAAAACAAACAACAAAAATAAAAAAAAAACAAAACAAAAAAAAAAAACAACAATTTAAAAATAAAAAACATAAAAGAAAAAACAAAAAACAAAACAAAATCAACCAAAAAACAAAAATCAAATAAAAAAACAAAAAAACAAAACAAAAAAAAAATACAATCAAACAAAACAATGTTCATGAGTAAGAAAACTAAAACACAAAAAAACAATAAAAAAAAAATAAAAAAAATAAACAAAAAAAAACAACCAACAAAAAACAAAAAAATAACAAAAAGAAAAAACAAAAAAATTTAAACAAAAAAAACAAACACAAAAAAAAATAAAAAAAAAAAACAAAAGATAAAAATTTTAAACAATTTATTTTTTTAAAAAAACAAAAAAAATAAAAACAAAAAAAAAAAAAAAACAAAAAAAAAAAAACTAAACTTAAGAACATAAAAAGGTAAAAAAAAAAAAAAAAAATAAAAAAAAATATAAAAACAAAAAAAAAAAAAAAAAAAAAAAAAAAAAAAAAAAAAAAAAAAATAAAAAACAAAAAAAAAAAAACAAAACAAAAAAAAAAAAACACAAAAAAAAACAAAAAAAAAAAAAAAAAAAAAAAAAAATACAAAAACAAAAAAAAAAAAAAAAAAATATCAAAAAAAAAAACTCTGGCATTAAGATTTTTGAAAATCCAGTATTGCACCACATATAGCCTTGCAAACAAATAATATTTCTCAGGTACAGGCGAGGCTAGAGTGAGAGTCTGCTCTTCTTTATTCTGGGCTGGGAACCTTCCATAGAAAATCAACCCAACAGAGAGATTGGCAGCATTTTCCAGTTTACCATCTTCTACTATTAATTCTAATTATACTGATTATTGGTAGCCTAAAACTTAGTTCCAATCTTCACATAATATAATGATTTACTAACAGTCTGATTTTTTGAAGCAGGTGGTAATTTATTTGCAAGTTCCCTAACAATCCAACATAGTTTCAGTAAGCTGAAATTGATAAAAAAAAAATAATAATAATCTTGCCATTATATCCATTGAATTTGCATTGGCCAACTCTCTGAACTATGACTATGCATCACTGAAAGCAAGAAAACTATATTTGTAGGCTGTAGGTTTCGTTTCTGTTGGTGCATTCCATTTGAACCCTTTTTAAATTTATTTTATCTGCTGACTGCAAGTTCCGGTGGGGGTGCTGGATTTATATCTCGCACAGGGTGCCATCAAGGATCGGTATGGCTCTCGGTTGCAGTCCCAAATAATAAACATAGTCAATCTTTCACACACAATATGCAAACACGGTCACCAGTCCTGGGTGAGTGCTGTAGTGCTTGTGGTGCAAAATTAGTCGCTACACATATGCTGTGAGATGTCGGGGTTAGCCCACGATGGCCTCTGGTGACCACTCCAGAAGGTGTTCACCATCTAGAAATAACAATTGGAGACAAACAAGCAAAACACTCACAGTACAACAAACACAATACTGGTCCTTCCAGGTGGTTTGTTAACCATAAACAAAGGAACAGATCATGTCGCTCCGTCCCCTATTTGTACCGTCACTCATGACCCCTTGGTAAATGATTGCAGCCGCTCCTCCAATCCGTGGCTGCCACATCATTTCTCTTCCAGGTCAATGAGTTAGTGCACCGACTTCCTTTTAACCCTGGGAGTGAACTATCAGGCCATCCGGTCCAGGGTACTCTGTTCCCTGTACTTCGTGCCCTCACAGGTCAGGAGGGAGATTTACCACCAAGAATCATTCTATATCTGTCATAGTCCTCAGCGCATTTACACTGAAAAAAAGTGACCGGAATCTGTCCTCTTGTCCTCTAGATCCGAAATATTTGTGTCAATGGTAAATGCATAGTATAACTATGGAAAAGCATGGGACAATGGCAAACTTTTATAAAGGTAAGCTGCATGCTCAAAAGTTTTTGATATACAGTCACCACAGGTGCATTTGAGTTAACATGATTCACTTGCAGTAAGTAATGGGCGGTATAAACTCCCACACAATAACCAGACATTCAAAATGCCCCCCCCAGTCATCAATACACTAATGAAAACAAACAAGCTTGTATGTGCTTAAAAATCTTTTAGACACTCAACTACACTAATAAACAAGATGCATGAAAACCAATGAATGTATTATATCCTGTTTTAAATTCCATCATAAACAGCTGTAACAATTACTGTACTATATTATTATTGTTTTGAGATTCATCTTTTATTTGCGAGCTCCCCTAAATCCCTTGATTAGAAAGATACAGGGTCGTTGTCTGTTGTGCGAATGCTTGCATTCGCTGCTGAGTGACAGGCAGGAGATCGAGACAGAGGTTGAAGTTGATACGCCCCCGCAGGCGAACAGGATTTATTTACATATTGCAGCACTGAGCTGTGGGGTTTCCAGGATATAATGACACAGACAGCAGTTGCAGTGTAAGGCAGCAGGAAACTGCTGTATATAATTTTTTTAGCTTTTAGTGAACATGGCTCTCATTCCTCTCCTCTCCTCATAAATCCAACCTCTCAAATTTCTCTCTCAATTCTCCCGCTGCAAGATCCCGCTTCTGTCTATCAAACTGTCATCTCCACACGCACAAGTCCCTCCATCTTCCTCACTCATTGGTCCAACACTCCCTATCTCTGACTAGTCGGGTCAGACCTGCTCCCACCCCCCTCAGTGACGCACTCTTAAACAGGCAGCCTTTGAGCTCTAAATTCCACAAGCACCAAAACACAGAGAATGCCGACAGATGTGAATAACAGTTCACACACATTTACAGGTGTACTCCCATCCCCTCCCCCAGTCCATAATTAATCAGGTTCATTCCCACATTGTCTCCAGCTTTTTCAAACAACGTTGCATTCTTTGCTGACTGACAGTTCCAAGCATGTTTTAGCAAGTGCACAGCATCTAAGAGAGACATTTTATTAACGCTGATTTTTTGTGCTGATGCTCATCGCTTCTGTCTTTCCAGCCATGCTTGCTTGCTCTTGCAGTCAGTGCAGTGTTTTCAGACTGTAAAATAAACCTACACTGCTTGCAAGGATTAAATAGACAAGGTACAGTACAGGGGTAATCGCTCAGTAACGAGGTGCAAACAGCTGATTGATCGATCCATCAGGCTTTTTGGTTAATAAATTGTTTGACGCGGACAATGGCAATGTCACCCATGGGCGTTACCTTTGTGGCACTGCAAAAAGTCTTTTACTCCTGGTTTTAATAAAAACTTTTAGCAGGCCAACTCATTCTCTTAACAAACCGTTTTTAGCAGTTGGTGAACAGTTTCCAAATATAGGTATTAGTTACTGTGGTAATGCAGACAGGAAATGGTGAAAATCCACCATTCCCTGTGGCTTTTACTACCAGCAGATGGGATGACCGTGACAGCCAATCACAAGAACATTCTATCATCATTTTTTATTTTAAAGAGGTCAAATATTTTGTGACCTGCCCCCGATCGAAACAAAGGCAGCTAACCCTGGTTTAAAAGTAGGCCTGTGTAATAAACACATATGATGAGTCTTTGTGAAGGAATATATTTGTTTTTATATCAAACAGGCTAGTGTGTAAAATGATTTTTACTCCAAAATGTTTTTTTAATAAATATATGTTGAAGCTGACACCCTGGGATCCTTCAAGAAGCTTGCTTGATGAGATTCTGGGATCAATAAGCTACTAACAGCCAAACGAGCAAGATGGGCCGAATGGCCTCCTCTCGTTTGTAAACTTTCTTATGTTCTTATATTCTTAATCACACGGGAAATGTTCTGGTTTTTAAGGTAGACCACCATTCAGCATTCAGGGTTTCTTTCCTGTGTGAACTTGTTGGTGTTTTTTAAGGGTCCCTGGTAAAGTGAAACTCCTCCCACATTCATTACAGTGGTGTGGTTTGTCTCCTGTGTGAATTCGTTGGTGTTTTTTTAGAGTACTTAATTCAGTAAAGCGTTTCCCACAATCACAACAGTGGTATGGTTTCTCTCCTGTGTGAACTCGTTGGTGATTTTTAAGATGTTCTAATCGAGAGAACCTCTTCTCACATTCATTACAGTGGTATGGTTTCTCTCCTGTGTGAACACGCTGGTGTCTTTTAAGCTGTGGTAGACTGAAACTTTTCCCACAGTCAGAACAGAGAAACTGAGTCCCTCCTGTGCGATTTCCCTTGTGAGTTTTAGGAGAGCCTAATTGACGGGAACTCTTCCCACCTTGAGTACAACAGGGCAAGGTCTTCAAGTTGCCCCGGGTTTCAGAACTGTTCACACACAGAGAATGTGTAGTCTCTGTACTCTCCAGGGCAAGTGGTTGTCTGTCTTGCAAGAAGGGAATTTTAACTACGTGAGTTCTCAATGTTTTACTTTTATTTTCTTGGGGTGTCATCTCTCTGTGGTTCTTGTTCTGCAGTTTGCCACTGGAAGTGTTTTTGCAATGGGGTGATGGAGAGGAGTCGCATTCTCCTTGACCTGCTGAGGACAAAGAAAGAAAGGTAGGTTACTGGAAAGCATTCTTACACATTGGCTCTTCTGCAGGGCTTCCCCTCATAACCATGACCAACTCCTGGAGTGAACTGCATGTTTAGAGAACACAGTCACAATCCACTAAAAATCACTCCTGTTAATGTTAGCCTTTCATTACCACCACTTTGAAATTTGCCGGCCAAAATATAATGGGTATCAATGAGGACAAGTGTCTGAGAATATCACTCATTACTGATCCAATCTGGTTAATATCACTCGCCTGTACCAGTCACTGATTTGCACCCCACTTAACACTTGAGGAGTAAAAAGTATAAGATGAGACATGTGATCCCAGCACCACTATAAAGCTGTGGGAGCAGCACAACTGCAAACAGCCTACCAGAAACAGGGAAAAGCAAACTGCATTCAAAAGTGGTATGCTAGTGGGTGCACATCTAGCAGACGTCACAGTATTAAGTCCAGTTGTGTTGCAACTTATTACATTGAGCTGGGATGACCAAAAAACATCAATCTCTAGCACACTTCTCCAGTTTATTAACTCATTTCTGCAAGGTTAACTGGCAGTTCAAATGCTGCTTGTTTTGTATGATTACCTTTAAATCCCAGTTCACATTCAGGTGGACAATCATCACACAGGCTGGATCCCAGACTGTTGTTCTCCTCAAGTGCACAGGCATTATTTTCAGTAGGATCTTCCTCTGCGATGGGGACACATTCCTGTTCTATGAATTCCTCTTTAATAGGAACACATTCCAGTCGAGGGACCTCTTCATCTTTAACACACGCCAGCTCTGTACCCTGCTTTAGACTTGCACACCACTCCTGGTGAAAGGACTCCTCTTGTGTGTAAACTGCTTCTATCCTTGGCCCCTCCTGTGTTTCAGGTTTAGGTACAGCATGGCTCTCTGTGGGATCTGTGTGAAAGAATTGCACAAAATTATAACCTACTTACTAGCCAGGTTCCTCTATAAAGCCAGCCCCTGCCAGAATTCTCTGAGAGAGGTCACTGGGTCATTCCAGTGGAACAATTTATGGAGTAGTTTTTTTTTGTTTTTTTTTTAATGAAAATGTATTTATTTTAAAACTGATAGTGTTTTTTTTTTTTATTAAAATAAAAATATTTCACCCCCACACTTTATATCTGTGTTGTTAAATAACATATACAACTCCCATCAATCTGCTGTTATTTGCCTTGAATTAGAGATTGTATCAAAGTAAACCCCTGAATTATTTCTATAATTAGACTGGAATTTTAAAATCATTTTCTGTCCAAATGACCCTTATACTTTTCATTACAGAAATATTCTAAAACATTCATGGAGATGGATGATGTATTTTCATGCATTTAAAATTCTAATGATCTCTTTTAAAATGCTGTTGTCAATGGGAAATTGTTAGCCCTGAAAATAGCACCTTTACTGCACATGCACAAATTTCCAGAATTAAAAAAGGGAGGATTCACGCCAGTGGCATTTTCTATCTGCGAACTTCAACTGTTGAACACCGTGTAGATTTTAAATTGTTTACAAAGCTACATTTCTAAACACTGGGAACTGTATAGTGTTTTTTGTGGTACACATATTAAAATGCATTTATGATGCAATTTACTTGAATGTGTTCTCTTTATAAAAATTGTAGTCATTTGCATGAGCCCTTCTGAATACAGTTGAGTGGAAATGTATCTTATTTTTAAAATTTGTAATAGGCTATATATCAATATTGAAACAGTTATTGTGGAATATAAATCATGTTTCATCTGCAGTGCTACTCACCTCTGAATTAATATTTACTGACCCCTAATCACAATAACAGTTAGTACAGCTCTTATAAACGTTTACCATAGAGAAATGCATTGCAAACTTAATGCTGCACATTGAAGCAGAGAGGTATGGCACAGCATATTAAAACATGGTAAATGCACAGGAAAAGTGTTAAAATCACTGTTCAAATTTACTATGGTAACTTTCAGTTTAAGTGAGCCTATAAAACACTTGGAGAAAGTAGCAGAGTTCCAAAAAAGCATACCGGACATTTCCATAAATGGCTTTAGAAAAGCGAAAATTTATGACACGATCAGAAACTCAGAGGCACTGTAACCCTGCTGCTGTGATACTGAGCTGCTTATGCCACTGCTTGCCAGTCTATTAATCAGTTTTAAATTGAAAAGCATTTTTGTTTCGGCTTTGTTAAAATTTGAACATGTGGCAATTATGTCCTACAATTGCTAAATGATGCTGTGAACGTTCCACAATGTTAATCAACCATAGCTAAGTTTTAAAGCAGAGTTAGCTAATGCCTATTGTTAAAATGTACTGCAGTTAGTAATCCTTACCAAGTACTGCTGTCTTAAGTTAAGGGCCATATAAGGACAATAAATACTGTAATCAATTTGTAGAAGGCCGCCTTTATTGTTCTCCGAGTTGCTGTGCTGACATTGTAGGCGCTATAACGACTTACTGCAAACAAGATATTGTTTAAGCAGACAGATTTCATTAACCACCCAACTTAAACGTTAAAAATGGTCTTTGTTTTGCAGATTTTTCATTCTTAGACTTCAAATAAGCAATCTGGACCGTTTTCAAAACAATGCTTGCTATAGTTTTTTAAATACACACTTCTTTATTGTGATTGATAAAATGGAAATACAGTATTTCAATACTACTTAAATAACAACAATGTGTTTACAATTGTAGCCACTATAATCAATATATATATATAAAATGTACAATACACACTGATCTGTATATATATACACACACACAATTGGTTGCACCAGAGCTTATTTAGGTGTGTCATAGCAAAGGGGGTGAATACTTATGCAATCAATTATTTTCTGTTTTATATTTGTAATTAATTTAGAAGAACTTGCATATTTTATTTTTCACTTTGACATTATGGACTTTTTTTGTGTTGATCAGTGGCAAAAACTTCTAATTAAATCCATTTTGATTCCATGTTGTAACACAATAAAATGTGGACAAGTCCAAGGGGGGTGAATACTTTTGAGAGCCACTATGTGTGTGTGTGTCTATATATATGACACACACACACACACACAATTTTTACAATGGCAACTTTATAACAGTATCTTCTCCAGTTTCAGACACGGGTGTATAGCGATGTCATTGGAATTATCTGTGACGTGTAGGTACAATAAATAAATAAATACATAGGTAATTTTAGTTTTATTCTCTGTAGATACCCAGGCATCTACTTTTCACTCTCAGCTGTGTATATACAGATGACCTGGTCTGCCATCTGCCAGTAAAAAATAAAACTGCACACACTTTTATAATACTGTTCTTATTTTTTCACTGAAGCACGTTAAAAAGACGTTACACTTTACAGATGCACTTATAAGCGCCTGCACGCTGTTCTCCCGGGAGTGACACATTTGGACACGTGGAAGTCGCAGGATAAGAAGCTGGGTGGTTAAGTACATGTGTTTGAATGTTTTTTTAAATTAAAAGGTAGAAATATTGTATGGCATTTCTTTGTGAACTTGCAAAATGATAAACGGCAATTCAAAAAACGTCAACATAGCAAATCCACCTAATTTAATAAGTCAAAATTTCCAGTTATACATTAACTGCTTAAAGGATTTTCAATATCTTATTAGAAATTGTACAATCTACTTTGTCCTCAGCATTTGAATACGGTCAGCACTCAGATATTCATCACATTTTAACAGCCTTTTATATTAAGAATAAAATCAATCCCCATTTGTGACGGACAGAGAATGAATCCTAGTCAACAATCTCCCTCTCGACCTGTGAGGGCACGGTATAACAGGAACAGAGTGCCCCGGCCTGGATGGTTCAGCAGTTCATTCCAGGGTCAGATGGAAGCCGGAAAAGGGGGCGGAGTCACAATACCAGAAGTCATCGCCTTAATACGGTAAGCGATGCATCAGTCATGGATTGGATGGTATGTGATTGCTATCGAAGGGGGCGTGACTAATGGTATTTCAGGGGATGTGACGAAGCAATCTGTTCTTTTGTTATGGTTATTGCAAGGACCTGTAAAGGAGACCGAGTGTAAATGTACCGGGAGTGTTTCGTTTGTTGTTCTAACTGTTGTTATTTGTCATTGTTAGATGGCTAACACTAGTCAGGAGCTGTCGCTTCAAGCCAGCCCCAAACCCGGACTACACTGCACTGCGATGGTTGTCTTGCACCAACCAGCACTCATTGTCTGGAGAAGTGACCGTGTGTGTGTTGAGCGTTATTATTATTAGTGTTTTTTTGGGATTGACACCCTTGTTTTGCACGGAGCGATACACATGGCTGTGTAGTGCCCATGCTTATTATTTAAGTGCTGTTGACAAGCAACCCAGCCTAATAAAGAGCTGTTTAACTGTGCACTGCAAACCACTCGTTCACACCATTATATGCATGTAACAAATTAATGCGCTTACCCGTCACACGCGATTTCCGACTCGCCAGTTTTCTGATACAAAGCCCCTTTCTTCAGTGTTACAAAATCAGTCTGTCTTTAATTGCACAGTTACGCACCGCTTCCACTAAATTCACATGGCCAAAATGCAGCAGCAACAAAGTGAACGAGACACGCTACGGTAACATAAAAGGTAATCATTAAACAGTTTTAGACACTGTGATGCATTTAAAAAAAAATCTGTGATCTTTAGTTGTTTTGTGCGTTTTCATTTGCAAGTGAACTGTGATATTGGGGCCTAATCGAGCACTATATTCTGCAACTATGCATACTGACTTTGGATACTGTTTTACTTCTGAAAACTGCATTTTTTTTTTTTCTTTTGCTAAATTGCATTGCCTTTTACATTTTACGCAGTTCTGTGCATGGGTAACGTATTGATTTAATTAACCGGATTTAACATTATGTACTGTATTAGAGTCCTCAGTCTTTTGGCAAGTGATATTTTCAGAATCGTATCGTTCTGAATTCAAATACTACTTCTGTTGAAAATATAGTGCTGTACCAACAAAACCAATTACAGTACATTTAAAATAAGTAGGTTTCCATTTACAAAAGTCCTTCAGCTGTGTATTTCTGACATTGCAATTTTTTGTGTCCCCTGAAAAACGGACAAGGGTTGGACGGGCCAGAATGAAATAATCAGATATGTGTCACACTGTTAACTGTAACTAAAGTCAAAACTTTATAGGGTTGAATATGTGTGTGCTGACTGTATTAAAACACGAGACAGAACAAATGCTCGAATGTAATTTTAACTCAAATGCATAGGATTTGCAGCGTTTTCCCGTTTTTTCTTAACTCTAAATAAATTCCCGTAATGTTTTCTTTCTCCACTCTTTCAAAAGTAAATGCCCATCTCAACGAACAAATCAGGCAGTGAAATTCAATCCCTCCCCTATCCAAAGATATGCTTTTACAACCTGCACTGAAAAGTATTCCAGTAATCCAATTAAATTAAGTACGTTTGTCGTGTTTACACGATCACGGTCCTTAAAAGGTTAAGCAGACTGGTAAAAGTCCAAACTACGGGTTTAGTGTTATTTATTAACATATAAACCTAATTTATTATTAGACAATAACATGCCTTTGCAGCGCTGCAAATGTCTTGAATGCCTGGTTTTAATAATAAACATTTAGCAGGTCAATGAGTTCCCAGCAGTTTCCAAGTACAGGCATTAGTTACTGTGGTAATGCAGACAGGAAATACTGAACTATCAGCGACTCATATAGGAATTCAGGATGCACCCTTTTCTGTGGAAGATGCACAGATGTTATTATCAGCAGAAGGGAGGACACATGACTTAATCAATCATACAAACATATACACATTACTTTATTGTTTAAGTGATAGTTGCCATATATATCTTTTGTTCTGTGACCCACCCCTAGATTTGAACAAAGGTTACGGTTAGGCATGTCTCATCCTTGCAAGCAAGGGTGTAAAACAGGGTCTCTCTCTTCGGTGTCGGTTTTGTTTAAAGCTGTTATCCTTTTGTCTGTTTAAATGTGTAAATGAAGGAGAGTGCAATAAACACTTTAGATGAGTTTTTAGAAAATAAAAAGTGTATATACACACACACACACACTGTGCCTACAGAAAGTCTACACCCCCTTTCAAAATGCTTACCTTTTGTTGCCTTATAGCCTGGAATTAAAATGCATTAAAATGTTTTTTTTTTTTTTTCATTTATCTACACATCCTACCCCACAACTTCCAAATGAAAAAAAAATATTCTAGAAAATTAATTAAAAATAAAAACTGAAATAGCTTGGTTGGATAAGTGTCCACCCCCCTTGTAATAGCAATCCTAAATTAGCTCAGGTGTAACCAATCGCCTTCAAAATCACACACCAAGTGGCCTCCACCTGTGTTAAACTATAGTGATTCACATGATTTCAGAATAAATTCAGCAGTTCCTGTAAGTTCCCTCTGCTGGGTAGTGCATTTCAAAGCAAAGACTCAACCATGAGCACCAAGGCGCTTTCAAAAGAACTCAGGGACAAAGTTGTTGAAAGGCACAGATCAGGGGGTGGGTATAAAAAATATAAAAGGCCTTCAATATTCCTTGGACCAAGACCTTGCCTAGATCCAGTTTGGAGGCTCCCTCTGATCAAGAAGGAGACTGTTCAGAGGCTACCAAGAGGATGGCAACTTTGCAAAAGCTACAGACTTACAGACTGGTAGAGTGGCAAGAAGGATTCCATTATGCAAAATAAAAATGAAAAATAAAATAAAAAAACTCGGGAGATTCTGTAGCCATGTGGCAAAAAGTTTTGTGGTCTGATGAAACTAAAATTGAACTTTTTGGCCTAAATGCAAAGCGTTATGTTTGGTGCAAACCCAACACAGCACATCACCCAAAGAACACCATCCCTACTGTGAAGCATGGTGGTGGCAGCATCATGTTATGGGGATGTTTCTCATCGGCAGGGACTGGGACACTTGTCAGGATAGAAGGGAAAATGAATGGAGCAAAGTACAGAGAAGTCCTTGAGGAAAACCTGCTGCCCTCTGCAAGAAAGCTGAAACTGGGACGGAAGTTCACCTTTCAGCATGACAACGACCCAAAGCACACAGCCAAAGCTACACTGGAGTGGCTAAGGAACAAAAAGGTAAATGTCCTTGAGTGGCCCAGTCAGAGCCTCGACCTAAATCCAATCGAAAATTTGTGGCATGACTTGAAGATTGCTGTCCATCAACGCTCCCCAAGGAACTTGACAGAGCTTGAACAGTTTTATAAAGAAGAATGGTCAAATATTGCCAAAATTAGGTGTGCAAGTTTGGTAGAGACCTATCCCAACAGATTCACAGCTGGAATTGCTGCCAAAGGTGCTCCACCAAGTATTAACTCAGGGGGGGCGGAGACTTATCCAATTACGAGCTTTCAGTTTTGTATTGTTAATATATAATCTTTTTCTCAATAAAAACTTTTTTTCCCCTTAACATTGTGAAGTATGGTGTGTAGATAAGTGGAAAAAAAAAAATCCTCATTTAAATGCATGAAACTGAGGCACTGACACAACAAAATGTGAAAAAAAAGTTCAAGGGGGTGTAGACTTTCTATAGGCACTCTATATACAGGGTTCAGATTTGTCCACATACTTAGGATTCAGTGAGCTGAATCCTACATCCACACATCCATTTGAATACACCCCTCCAATGCATGCAGCAGTTCTTTAAATAAAATACTCTGGTATCGAGGGGAACTGTTGTATTTAATAACAAGAACACGTCATGGCAAATGACATTTAATAGAGAAAAGTGTAAGGTACTGCACGCAGGAAATAAAAATGTACGTTATAAATATCATATGGGAGATATTGAAATTGGAGAAGGAATCTATGAAAAAGACCTAGGAGTTTTTGTTGACTCAGAAATGTCTTCATCTAGGCAATGTGGGGAAGCTATAAAAAAGGCTAACAAGATGCTCGGATACATTGTGAAAAGTGTTGAATTTAAATCAAGGGAAGTAATGTTAAAACTGTACAATGCACTAGTAAGACCTCATCTTGAATATTGTGTGCAGTTCTGGTCACCTCGTTATAAAAAAGATATTGCTGCTCTAGAAAGAGTGCAAAGAAGAGCGACCAGAATTATTCCGGGCTTAAAAGGCATGTCATATGCAGACAGGCTAAAAGAATTGAATCTGTTCAGTCTTGAACAAAGAAGACTACGTGGCGACCTAATTCAAGCATTCAAAATTCTAAAAGGTATTGACAGTGTCGACCCAAGGGACTTTTTCAGCCTGAAAAAAGAAACAAGGACCAGGGGTCACAAATGGAGTTTAGAAAAAGGGGCATTCAGAACAGAAAATAGGAGGCACTTTTTTACACAAAGAATTGTGAGGGTCTGGAATCAACTCCCCAGTAATGTTGTTGAAGCTGACACCCTGGGATCCTTCAAGAAGCTGCTTGATGAGATTCTGGGATCAATAAGCTACTAACAACCAAACGAGCAAGATGGGCCGAATGGCCTCCTCTCGTTTGTAAACTTTTCTTATGTTCTTATGTTCTTATGTTTGATGAACTCTGTTGCAGCTCTCAACTCCCTACATTACTGGTGGCGTGCGCACCAAACACACACAGATGCTGAATGCAAACCTATCCCCGTATGCAATAGGACAGTTTTCATGGAGTAAAGTTATGTAGTAAACCTGTAATATATAGGAACGGTAAACTGTTGTAGACTTTTGTGCTTATACTGAGATATAATATATTTTTTAAAAATCGGTGCACAGAAATATAAATTTTTTGTAACTTTACAACTGTCAGATGTGCAAGACGTTGAACAATATATGCTTTAGTAAATTACATTTTACGTTATTGCAATGTGCCAATACAAGTTGAACCATTTGGGAACCTCTATGTTTTATTAAAGGTATTTCATAGCTTATTTGATAGCACACAAGGTGCATTTAAATCAACGTGGGTTTTATTTCGCAGGAGATCAACCAGGTCACAACATGGTCATTTTTTCCTCATAGCTGACAGTCTTAGATTAGGTGACACAGGCTGAAACATAATTAAAGAAAACAGTGGGTTATGGCCAGTGGTGTAATTCTAAATCTTAAAGTACTGGAACGGCAATTAAAATATAGATTTTTCTAACACAAATGATAGGAACTCATGTTTTATTTTTATTTTAATAGGTAATGCGTGCGTCTCGCGTGCGACGTTGAGGCTACTCCCCCAGTGCTCAGGGTGCTGTTTCTCCAGCCAAATTTGGCTAGTTTTAAAAGCATCTAGAGGGTTAACGTTGTCTTTGGTGGTTTGGTTATTTTTTGGCTATTTTTATCATGCATGTTTTTTTTCTATTCTTTTCTATTATATTTCAATCTCCATGCTGTAGTATATATCACATCCTCCCCCTGTCTTTTTCTGGAGCCACGCATCCAATACAAATATTAAATTCTGTACATTTTTTTTTTTAATGTATTTTTAAAGGACTACTTGCTGACAGTTTTGAACAATTTAATTGTAGACTACATTCTGAATATTAGCTAAAAACACAAAATAAACAAACAGTGGTTCAGGTATTGTAAGCTGTGACTAATATTACCTGTAGTTTGTAATAGAAGTACTGATGTTCCCTTCAGTGCATCACAAGGATGACTGAATCAGACAATTGTGCAGGAGATTTGACTACATGCATTTAAAATACGTGCTATTCAGAGACTCGGATTCATCTTTTGAGATGCATCCCTAATTTTTTATATAATATATAAACACACACTGAGCGTACAAAATATTAGGAACACCTTCCTAATATTGAGTTGCACCCCCCTTTGCCCTCAGAACAGCCTCAATTCGTCGGGGCATGGACTCTACAAGGTGTCGAAAGCGTTCCACAGGGATGCTGGCCCATGTTGACTCCAATGCTTCCCACAGTTGTGTCAAGTTGGCTGGTAGTGGATCTCTACTCCGAATAGCTCGTTCCATCTCATCCCACAGATGCTCAATTGGATTGAGATCTGGTGACCTCGGCAGACCTCTGCAGTAAGCTGAATTCACTGTCATGTTCGTGGATCCATTCCTGGGCAACCCTAGCCTTGTGGCATTGGGCATTATCCTGCTTAAAAAAATCCATTAGCAGATGGATACACTGCTGCCATGAAGGGATGCACCTGATTGGCAATGATGTTCAGATACCCTAGTCCTCCCATCAGCGTGAAACAGCAGGAGCCGGGATTCATCAGACCAGGCATTGTTTTTCCAATTCTCCAGTGTCCAGTGTTTTCGTTCCTTAGCCCACTGCAACCGCAGTTTCTTGTGTTTTGCTGAAAGAAGTGGAACTCTGTTAGGTCATCGGCTGCCATACCCCATTCGTTTCAAGGTACGACGAGTTGTGCATTCTTTTATGGGTCTTTCGGTACCAATGTTGTACTGGACTGTCACTTGACTAACTGTAGCCCGTCTTGCTCTGCACAGTTCGTGTCAGCCTCCTTTGGCCTCTTCCATCAATGAGCCGTTTTCGACCACTGGCCTGCCGTTGATACCTACTACAATACCCCGTTCAAAGGCAATCTTTTGTCTTGCCCATTTACCCTCTGAATGGCACACATGCACAATCCATGTCTCAATTGTGTCACGGCTTAAAAATCCTTCTTTAACCTGTCTCCCCTTCATCTACACTGATTGAAGTGGATTTAACAGGTTACATCAATAAGGGATCATAGCTTTCACCTGGATTCACCTCGTCAGTCTATTTCATGGAAAGAGCAGGTGTTCCTAATGTTTTGTACACTCAGTGTGTGTGTGTGTGTGTGTATATTATATATATATATATATATATACTATATATATATATCTATATATATATATATATATATATATATATATATATCTTTTTTAAAATCACTTCTCTCTTCAGTGACAGGAAATGTTCCATTTTTTTAAGGTGTCCCAACAGATTATACCTTCCCCAGCAGTCAGCATTCAGGGTTTCTCTCCTGTGTGAATTCACTGGTGTATTTTAAGGCTGTCTGTAACAATGAAACTCCTCCCACAGTCATTATAGTGATATGATTTCTCACCTGTGTGAACTCGCTGGTGTTTTTTAAGATGTTCTAATCGAGAGAACCTCTTCTCACAGTCATTGCAGTGGTATGGTTTCTCTCCTGTGTGAACACGCTGGTGCCTTTTAATCTGTGATGAACTGAAACTCTTCCCACAATCAGCACAGAAAAATTGAGTCCCTCTTCTGCGAGTTTTAGGAGAGCCTAATTGACGGGAACTCTTCCCACCTTTAGTATAGCAGGGTAAGGTTTTCAAGTTGCCCTGGGTTTCAGAATCGGTCCCACACAGAGAATGTGCAGAACTCTCCAGAGTAAGTGGTTGTCTCTCTTGTAAGAAAGGAATTTTAACTAAGTGAGTTCTCAATTTTTTTATTGCATTTTCTTGGGGTGTCACGTCTCTGTGTTTCTTGCACTGTGGTTTGCCAGTGGAAGAGTTTGTGCAGTGGGGTGATGGAGTGGAGTCGTGTTCTCCTTCATGTACTGCAGAAAAGAGAAAAAGAAAACAAGGTTACTATACAGCATTCCTACACATTGGCTCTTCTGCAGGGCTTCCCCTCATAACCACGACCAACTCCTAGAGTGAACTGCATATTTAGCTAGATCCACTTACAAATCATTCCTGTTAATGTTAACCTTCTTTCATTACCACCACATTGAAATTTGCCGGCCAGAATGTAATGGGTATTGACAGTTGCCTGAGAATATCACTGATTATTAACGCAATCCTGTTAATATCACTCGCATGTACCAGTCACTGATTTACACCCCACTTAATATCACTTTGAGGAATAATAGTACCAGATCAGGTTTACATGCAAGTGTAATATGTACAGTTATGTTGCAACTTGTTACATTGCGCTGGGATGACCAAAAACATCAATCTTTAGCAGACCTCTCTGGTTTATTAACTCATTTCTGCAAGGTTAACTGGCAGTTCAAATGTTTCTTGCTTTGTACAGTTACCTCTAAATCCCAGTTCACATTCAGGTGGACAATCATCACGCAGGCTGGATCCCAGCTTGTTGTTCTCCTCAAGTGTACAGGCATTATTTTCAGTAGGATCTTCCTCTGCGATGGGGGCACATTCCTGTTCTACGAATTCCTCTTTAATAAGAACACATTCCAGTCGAGGGACCTCTTCATCTTTAAGACATGCCAGCTCTGTAAGCTGCTTTAGACTGGCACACCACTCCTGGTCAAAGGACTCCTCTAGTGTGTAAAATGCTTCTATCTTTGGCCCCTCCTGTGCTTCAGGTTTAGGTACAGCATGGCTCTCTTTGGGATCTGTGTGAAAGAAAATTGTACAAAATTATAACTCTTACTTACTAGCCAGGTTCCTCTACAAAGCCAGCCCCTTGTCAGAATCCTACTGAGAGAGGTCACTGGGTCATTGCAGTGGAACAATTTAAGAAGAGGTGTATGTAAATGTAAATGTATTTATTTATTTGTAAACTGACATAGTGGGCCTAGTACTATATGCAAATTATGCTACAGCGTAGGGCCCCCAGCAGAAACGGACAGGCCCACACACACAGGAAGAGAGGCGCAGAGTGTAGAATTAAAATATTTAAGCGTTTGTTAATGTTCTTTTTTTCTCCGTGCATCCGTGACTAGAATATTATTCTGATTACAAAACTTAGTTGCAGCTTCAGCTAATTCCACAAGACAATACAATGTTTTCATTAACATAGGCTTCCCTTATGACATCACTTTTTCCTTAATCTCAGAAAATTCCCTTAATGACGTACATTTTTATCAACCAGTCATATCATTGGCTCTGTTTATTACTTTAAGTGAACGTAACAAAGCCTCTCTGATGTTTTACTCAAAGCCATAATGTTACAAAGTTAAGGAAGGAAGGAGATTATGGTGCACTTCAAAGCTTTCCCCTTGCCACCTGTCTTTCCTGCTCTAGCAATTAATATTAAACTCAAAATTTGGCAAATGGCACAGCATAACGATTGGAAGTGTGTAAAATCACTGTGCAAATTTACCATGGTGACCTTTAGTTTAAAAGGAGCCTATCACGTAGGGGAAAGTTGTCAGAGTTGTTGGATGTCAAAGTGAATAGGAGAATGGCATCGAGTGATGAAGCCAATCTGCTTGAAAAAATTAAAAGCAGACCGGACCTTTCCATGAATGGATTTAGAAAAGCTGAAATTTATGATGCGATCAGAAACTCAGTCAGTGTAAACTGCACCTGCTACTCTGGTACTGGGCTGCTAATGCCAGTGTTTTCAATTTAAAGCATTTTTAGCATTTGAGTTTTGGCTTTATTGTTAAAGTTTGCACACACTGCAGTTATGTCCTACAATTGCTAAATGATGTTGTGATCGTTCCACAGTGTTATGTTAATGAATCACAGCTAAGTTTTAAAACAGAGTTAGCTAATGCCTATTGTTAAAGTGTACTGCAGTTAGTAATCCTTTCCAATTACTGGTATCTTAAGAGCCATATAAGGACGATAAATATGAAAACACATTTTTCGAAGGCCTCCTTTGTTGTTCTCCAGGTTGCTGCAGTGACAGTGTAGATGCTATAAGGAGTTACTGTAAACGAGACACTGTTTCAGTAGACACATTTCATTAAGTACATGCACTTGAATGTTTTAAATCAAAAGTAGAAATACAAAACTGTGTGGCATTTCCTTGTGAACGTGCAAAGTGAAAAACGCCAATTTAAAAAGTGTCAAGGTAGCAAATCTGCCGAATTTAATACCAGCCAAAATTTCCCGTTATTACAGTACACTAGTTCCTTAAGATTTTCACTCTCTTGTTAGAAATGTACCGTTTAGTACATTCTACTTTGTCCCCAGCATTTGAATACAGTCAGCACTCGGACATCCGTTACCCAGATACAACTCAGTCACGTTTTACCGCTCTTGTATTAAGAATAAAATCAATCCCCATTTATATATAATGTTATGGACCGTTATCAAAATTGGGCATTTGCCATAATGCCCGGGCAGTTGGTAAAGTGCCCAGCTGCAGTGGGCAGATGTCGAATTAGCTTTGAATTTTATGTCATTTCGTCAACTGCCCACAACCACCCGGGCGAAGAAAGATTTTTAACAGATACAGTATAATACAAATTGAGAGTGAATTACCTTTGTCGCCTTTAAGCGCAAAAGTGCACCGCCACCAAGCACCCGTTGCAATGTTTATTTAAATAATTTAAATACTTTCTGACAACACTATAGTAACGGAATTAAACAAAATATCAATGCACAGTTTATTTTCATCATGGGTTAGATATAGAGGTTAGAGTAAATTGGGGGGGGGGGAGCAAGTCCAGAATAAAATGCAACAATTTATTTCAGAAATCAAGCGTTTTGAAACTGGTAAAAATGCAATCAGCACATTAATCTAAATACACATTTAAGGGTATAGTAATTGAATAAGACACACCATGCAGATTACTATTTATTTTTTGCGAGTTTATTCACGTGACTTCATTCCATGTCTCTGCTGAAACTCAAAGAAAAAAAGCAACAAAGAAAAAAAGTCTGTACCAACAAAGAAAAAAAAGCAATGTTTCAGTAAGACAGAGCTAAAAGAAATCTGATTATATGAGGATGGTGCGATAGTATTCAAAGTTTTGCTGTAATTCGCGTGATCATGAACGAGTCAGTACCATTAAATATCATCACAGCCGTAAACAGGCAGAGAATAAGAAAGCAAACAAGACGGCAACAATGGCAAAGCACTGCAATCTATGCTGAAAAACTAAGAGCCAAGATACTGCGCTCAAGGCGGAGTTTTACTCAAGTAAGCTAAATTAATTGCGTATTTAATTATTGTTTAGTTTATTTCTTTCCAAGCTACCTGCCTTTAATGAAGCTTGTGACAAAGAGGCTGGTGATTGTGAACAGGTGTAGAGGTGAGGCAGTGCAGGGTAACCACAGACGATTGTAATCCGGTTTGGAAAGTGTGTTTATTCATTGTAATTCAGGTCTGGTGACCAAACAATAGACCCCGGCAATACACAACGATGTGCAGTGCGTGGAGGAGACACAACAGGGTTACAGTCCAAACAATAAACACTAATTATCCGCCCCACAATAATGCTGGACACGGTCCCCAGTCCTGGGTGCGTGCAGTCGTTCTCGTGGGGGGTGAGAAACAGGTTATTTGGTGACTGTAGTGCAGTGCTGATCCAGCTTTGTGCTGGCCCAAGGCGACAGCTCCAGATACGTGTTAGCTGTGTAGTGGTTTACAAACACAGACAGTTACTAACAGACAATACAAGCAAACAAAACACTCGAGAATATTCTCTTATTTAGTTCTTGATTTTAAGCAGACGTTACTGCAGCTCTCACATTCCTTCCAGGTTATGGTCAAAACCCAAGCGAAGGAAAAGATTAACGATTCTCCGGCCCCTTTATGCTATCACGCATGAATCCTTGCCTGCAGCTGCTACCTCGTTTACCTTCCAGGTCAATACGTTCCTGCACCGGAGTCTCGCCTTCTTCAAGGCTGACCGACTTCCCGACCCTGGAAATGAACTGTCAGGCTAGCCCGTCCAAAGACTTACCCTTTCGCTACTTAGCGCCCTCACAGGTCGGGAGGGAGATTTCCAACCAGAACTCATATTTCCGTCACAAGCTATAATTAGCTATTTTAAACCATGGCCATTTCTTAATTGAATTATATTTTCTAACGATGAAGAAATGAGCTCAAAACTATTTTTCTAGCTATACAATCCTTAAAGGCAACTGATCGCTTTACTGTGTAAAGGATGTAGTCACTACACTACACACCGCTGGCTTCATAAAGACATTCTGTCTGGAGACGCACTTCTTTTTAAATCTTGCAAACAACACTGCAGAATTAGGAAAGAAACAATTGAGAGGATCAGTGAACCTGTTTTAGAGTCAGTCAACATGCCTTTATCAGTGTTTCAAATTTTACCCTGGTTATTATAATGCCAGTAAAATGCTAAACTTAATTGCGTGGAGTACAGTACATAGGATTACTCTCACATGATATTGCTGGACTGTTAATAAACTGTTTCATATTTTTTATTGTTATTGTAAATGCCAGCAAAGCTAAACCGTTTTTTTTTTTTTTTTTTCCAAAACACCTATATCTGTAGACTGAACTACTGTGTTAGAGGAAGACTGTAAATATGATTCTCACAACTGTGCGGGACACTTGGTTTTCTGAACTGTTGTAATATAATTCTTAGGTTTTCCTGCTTATTTTAATGCCAGCAATGAGCCAAGTGATGTCTATAAACATTATGACAGGTTTGAAGTGTCTTCAGGTGCTTTACTTCCTATCACAGCAACAAGAGTCTAATTGAAAAAAATAATAATTGTGGTAATATTTATTAAGTTTACTTATTTTAAAACTACCAACATTATATTTATGTTCAAACGCCACATTTATTAGTATGTTGATAAAAAGAGGGAACACATGGAATTGGCCAGAGGTCTCGTCCGCGGGTGACCGACGGCTACCTGCGCGAGGCCGGCTGGAAATACATGAACAGATACATGCATCCCAGTGCCGCAGATAGGAAGTGGCTGTAGCCACCTCTCCCCAAAATGACGAGGCCACCAAACCATGAATGAATAATGAAAAATATTTAACGCTCTCCACAGTGGTTGCGCGGTCACGGGTGGGTGCGTGCAGGGGGGGTTGCACGGTTTTGTGCTATTTGAATGTTTTATTATGCTGTGTGTATTATGTTTTCTGTAAAGCACCTTGGGGTCTGTGACCTAAGGTGCTATATCAATGAAATAAATAATTAACCTGAATCTGTATTTCTGTAACTTTTATTGTGAAACTTTGGATTTTGTCAGTAAGCAGATTACACAACTGGCACTTACAACACGAATCCAGTTTACTTAGCGCTCCAAGAAGGAGTTAGGTTTTGTTTTGTTTTGTTTGCTTTTCATTAATTATCAAACCTACTAAACACAGTGCGGTGTTTGACAAATAAAACAGGCAGGTATTGCCCTGTTTAAAAACACAGGAGTGTTGTTGCAGTGTGTTGTGCCCATCGGCATCAGAAACCCACAAATAGATGACAAAGTCACCAAGACCTAAAAATCAATCATTTATCTAAAAATCCATTTTGGGGCAAATAGTTTAATCAAACATGAAACACCAATGTGTTGCTGTACATTGATGTCAAAGCTCACACATCATTATCCTAACTCTTCAACATGGTTTGCTAAAATCTCAAAGGGACTATAGGTTTGTTTATTACTTTAATTTATTACCCAAAGGTTTACTCTATACAAGACAGCATTTTACCAGAACTATAGCCATTTAAGTCTCCTAATTAGACTGGTTTAGCGATGTAGACTAGTACTGTCTTATAGTTCGCTGAATACCCATTTAAATCTTAAGTCTAAAACAGACTATACTTTCTTATAGTCTGCAGCATGCATCAGACTGGTATAATATTAGAATAGCAGAGTTACTAACAGCACAGTACTATCAAAAAGCTCAATCTCACCTTGTAATAGTCCCCGGTTCCCGTTCCTGCGGCAGTCTTGTTCACTCCAGTCGGGGTTCATGTTTCTGAGAGGTTGGTTACTGTCCGCATCTGCAGCGCTCATGCATTCCCGCACCGCTTTCAACTCGCTCTCTGATATTTCCAATCTCAGCTTCAGCCTTTCATTCTCTTTCTCCTTCCCAGCCATTGCAATCTGAAACTCGTTCAATTTACTGCCCACAACTCTTGTGATTTCCCACAAGACGGTGTCTACAGCCGCTTTCACTGCGTGCTCGATGGCAGAGCCGAGCTCGTCTTGCA
Organism: Polyodon spathula; assembly: GCF_017654505.1. Taxonomy (NCBI): domain Eukaryota; kingdom Metazoa; phylum Chordata; class Actinopteri; order Acipenseriformes; family Polyodontidae; genus Polyodon; species Polyodon spathula. The sequence continues at coordinate 2,585,640 of NC_054578.1, forward strand.
AGAGCGAAACGGACACGCTGACGTCCATCCTCGCTGGGTTTAGATTGAGACTCGAGTAGAGGGATCCTGTTTGATTTTAACTTTTTTTTTAAATGGAGAATTAACATGCACATACAATCGGGCACTTCTTCTGGTGTAGAAAAGAAAGAAAACGAACAACAGGCTCGTCTTGCTTTACAAAGAGTAACTTTTCATCATGGACGGCTAGAACTTAAAGCACTTTTTCGCAGTAAAAAAAAAAAAAAAGTTAAACATCTCTGTGTGTTACAGGGTGTCCCGAGTTCTTAAACACAACAGAAACGAGACTATTTCAGAACGCAGATAATAAACGAGCAAAAACAATCAAGAAACACTTTAACCAAATCTAAATCCTTTGAACAGCAGGCAGAAAAACGCAGTAAGATCAGCCCTGATTGCAGCCATCTCTCTCCCCACTAAAACAACGCGAACCTTTCAATTTCCTGTGAGGAGATGAAAGCGTCACTGGCAGTGGGCGTGTCTGCTTGGAACCGTGCCGTCTTATTGGCTGCAGAAACTCTTGGTGCGTTTGCTGCGAAGTTATAGGGTGCGTTTGCAGCGAAGTTATAGGGTGCGTTTGCTGCGAAGTTATAGGGTGCGTTTGCAGCCAAGTTATAGGGTGCGTTTGCAGCCAAGTTATAGGGTGCGTTTGCAGCGAAGTTATAGGGTGCGTTTGCAGCCAAGTTATAGGGTGCGTTTGCAGCCAAGTTATAGGGTGCGTTTGCAGCGAAGTTATAGGGTGCGTTTGCAGCCAAGTTATAGGGTGCGTTTGCAGCCAAGTTATAGGGTGCGTTTGCAGCCAAGTTATAGGGTGCGTTTGCAGCCAAGTTATAGGGTGCGTTTGCAGCGAAGTTATAGGGTGCGTTTGCTGCAAAGTTATAGGGTGCGTTCAAGAATCGTTTGGGCAGGCTGCGCACATCGCGCAGCTTTCAAAAGGGGACTGCGATAAAGAAGGACATCCGCACAACCCTGTACTGTCATCGCTCAACGTGCTGTCGCCACCTAGCCAGGCGGTGTGAATGACAAACACCCTCACAAGGAAAACTCGAGAAGCAACCCTATACAATCATTGCATTGCATTTGCAATGAATAAATATTAAGGTCTGGGAGTTCCCTAACATTAATCTAGACAGTAGCTTAGTGTTCCTGATCTTGCATGAATTATAAAAACATAATGAAAGTAGACAATGATATATGAAGATGCACGCATCTCTAAACAAGGCTACCATTTATTCAGAAAAAAATAAGTTGAACTAAAATCATTGCAAAAGTTCAAAAGCTCTTTTCAGTAACACTAAAAAAAGGGTTAATGATGATACAGGTTTGTCTTTTTGTATTAAAGAGAAATGAACCCTAAGCAAATAGAAACATACATCCCACAACTATATTAACCAATCTTATTTTTAGTTAAGTTTAAACAATGCAGAGTTTCAGTCCAAGACCATCTTAATCCTAGATCAAAAGTAAGGGAAAGAAATGCTCTTACTACAATATACTGAATCCAGCTGTTACCTTGCTATGTTATGTAGAATAGCAGCAGCACAAATAATGGTACAAACTCGGACAGGAGCCATCCACAGTTAGCCATGATTTCCATTACATGAGAGTACATATTAAGACTTCATGCTGATTTGAACTCAGCTCACGCCAAGATAAGCACCAACTAAGATGTAGCTTTACAGTAAACTAATGTGATCCATCTGCACCTCCATCCATTTGTGTTGCTTTCCATCTGTTGATGTAGATATCCTTCTGCCTGGTGTTGATGGCTGAAGTGTAATGCTGGCTCCAGGGATCAGTTTATTTTGCCTCCCCAGCGCATCAGCACACACAACGGCTGCGATGCTGGCTCCGGGGATCAACCACAGTGCGGTCTCCCCAGCGCATCAGCATGACAACCATCTGGATTGAGCTAAGTAGTGTACATCTCTGGGGTCTTCAAGTGGGGACCTTCCATCCTCTGTGTTTCGTCGACTAGCCCCAGCCCATCGGGGATCGGGTGTTTGGAGACTCCTGGCCGAACATTAGGTTAAAAAACGTCTTTATTGTAAAGTACTACTAAGTACTGTGTTTAAATGTGTATAACTATACTCCAATGCAATTTCTCCTAGTTACTTATGTCTGAGCAAAACCCGTGTCCATCCTCCACTTACGTCTGTTGAAGTGATGAAGAGGCTCAGGTGTTAATACCCATAAAGGAAGAGGACATGATGAGGCAGCTTGATACAATGAACAGCACAAACATTGTTTAGCACCCTCAAAATGAAATGTGGTGTGGAATTTTCACAGCTCAATTCTTGGGAATCAACAATACGTCTCAATATTCCAATTCTTTATTAAGCAGAAGCAGTCATACAAGTACAGTGCAAATGAGGATGCTATATTTGGCACAAAGAGATACAAAATAAGCTAATGAAACAAATATGTGATACAAAATAAAAGTACACCGTCGGGTTACAAAAATAAAGACAGCAGTGCATCTCTAATAGCAGGACCCTCTTCATATCACTGCTGTACAATTCGTGCTGGAGGGTGAGGTGGCTCTTCCTCCGCTTGCCTGAGCACCTCCTTACAGTCCTGGCCCAGACTGTACAGGATACAGCAGGCTGTGATAATCTGGGGAACAAGTTTGTGGTTCACTTCAATATGCTTCAGTAGCAAATCAGATCTTTAATAACCATTTGCATCAAAAACAATGACACGTGGCTTATTTCACATGAAACTTTTCTTTGCTCACATAAACAGTATTTTTGGGAACTTTCCTGGTTAACAGTCCGAGAAACTAAGTGGGTCGTCAGCATGGCTAATTTAAATCTGACCCCCCCCCCCCCCCCCCCCCCCCACCCCTCTCCTTCATTTGCATAGTGTTCAGGGAAAAGTAGATGTTCCAAAGGGAAATGAGAGGCTTTGCATGTAAACACAAAAAGGCACCATGTCCACGTTTATTTCACGAGAAACGGATCTCTCAAGAAAAGCAAACACGCATGTAAGTGGCCTATTGTAATGCACATCAGTTAATTTCCTGAATTGATGAATGGTTTCCAAGGAGACCATATATAGCCCCATCTTCAGGTCATATACAGCTGAACGTTTTAGGATACGCATGTCATGAGTACCTCCAGGCCAGCGAGCTACACAGTTGATAAATGTGCAGTTTAGCATCACCCACCACTTGAACATTTACACTGTGGTAAACTTTTCTATTGACAAAAGAGATGTTCATTTGCAGAAGGAGCTTGGATTTTTATGCGAGTCCCATCAGTTGCGCCCACAACATTTTGAAAACCAGCAATGGCAAAAAAAATCAGCTTTCATTCTGTTTGGTGAAGACAACTCCAGTGGAAAGGATGTTAATTTAGCTGCAAGTTCCTGAGCAACTCTATACACTATCCTTGAAGCGGTAGATTGATGTAGACCCCCCCCCCCCCCCCCCCCCCCCCAGTTGCATAGAATCTCAGAGACACTCTTCAGAAATGTACTACGTTGAGAAGAATTCTCTTTTAAGGAGTCCACATGTGGATTTTCAAACGTTTTTCTCTTGTGTGAACACACTGGTGTGTTTTAAAATATTGTAACCGTCTGAAACTCTTCCCACACTCAGAACAGTGATAAGGTTTCTCTCCTGTGTGAACAAGCTGGTGTGTTTTAAGGTTTTGTAACTGCGTGAAACTCCTCCCACACTCATTGCAGTGATAAGGTTTCTCTCCTGTGTGAACACGCTGGTGTGTTTTAATACTTTGTAACCGTGTGAAACTCTTCCCACACTCAGTGCAGTGATAAGGTTTCTCTCCTGTGTGAACAAGCTGGTGTGTTTTAAGGTTTTGTAACTGCGTGAAACTCCTCCCACAGTCAGCACAGTGATAAGGTTTCTCTCCTGTGTGAATGCGCTGGTGTCTTTTAAGCTGCGATAAACAACTGAATTTCTTCTCACAATCAGTACAGGGAAATGGAGTTCTTCCTGTGAGATTTCTTTTTGAAGCTAGAGGAAAAAAGGGGAGACAAATGTTATTGTAAAGCATTTTTACACATTCAATTTTCTGCAGGGCTTCCCCTATAACCAACTTCTAGAATGGACTCTGATTTCCATTACATGAGAGTAGATGTTAAACTTCATGCTGATTTGAACTCGGCTCTCGCCAAGATAAACACCAACTAAGACGTAGCTTTACAGTAAACTAATGTGATCCATCTGCATCTCCATCCATTTGCATTGTTTTCCATCTGATGAAGTAGATATCCTTCTGTCTGGGTTGATTGCAGAAGTGTAATGTTGGCTCCAGGGATCAGCTCGTTTTCCCTCCCCAGCGCATCAGCACACACAACGGCTGCGATGCTGGCTCTGGGGATCAACCACAGTGCAGTCTCCCCAGTGCATCAGCATGACAACCGTCTGGATTGAGCTAAGTAGGGTACATCTCTGGGGTCTTCAAGTGGGCACCTCCTGTCCTCGGTGTTTCGTTGACTAGCCCACGACACCTCAAGAGGGCCTGACAGTGATTCTGGCGTCCCAGCATCACCCCCCTCCATCCCCCACTCAGCTCAGCCCAGCTTACTTACCCGTACATCAGCGTTGCTTTCTTTCTATTGTGCTTGAGATCCCCATCCAGAATCTTTCCGTCTCAACCACAGCCAGTTGCTGCTCCTTTCTGCTGCTTCTTCACTGTGCGACGCAACTCTTGGCCACTGAACCCGACGTCTCTGAGAAACCGGGTTGTAGAGTGTGCCACAAATCCTCCACAACCCACCTTCACTGGGTAAACTCCGACTCTCCATCCTCGCTGTTCCACTTCAGCTGCTAGTTGAGCATACCAAAGTTTCTTCCTCTCATACGCCTCATCCACAGCACCCTCCCATGGCACTGTCTACCAGATGAACAAGGCGTGCTGATCCAGACCACAAGACAATGTCTGGTCTGAGGTTAGTGGTGGCAATCTCAGGTGGAAAAATAAGCCATCAACCAATGAGAATACAGTCAAACCCGCTTAACATCACTCCTGTTAATTTGCCAGGCAGAATATAATGGGTGTCAATAAAGACAAATGCTTGATAAGATCCTTTTTAATTAGTAACACTCCAGTTAATATCACTCACTTTACCAGTCACTGATTTATATGCTAGTGCTGTATTGAAATGTTTCTTCTGGTGACACTTTTAGCGACCCGACGAGGTTTGGCATCTCCCGGTGATGAGACATGTGAGCCCAGCATTACTATAAAGCAGTGGGAGCAGCACAATCGCAAACAGTCTACCAGAAACAGGGAAAGATCTAACAGTGTTCCAAACAGGCATCTAGCAGAGGTCACAGTACCAAGGACAGTTATGTTGCAAGTGGTCGAGCAGCCTCCCTAGCCTACATATAACATTTCTAGAGTTTAGTAACCAGTTTCTGCAAGATTAATAGTCAGCTCAATGTTTCTTATTTTGTATAATTACCTCTAAATCCCAGTTCACATTCAGGTGGACAATCATCACACAGGCTGGATCCCAGATTGTTGTTCTCCTCAAGTGTACAGACATTATTTTCAGTAGGATCTTCCTCTGCGATGGGGACACATTCCTGTTCTATGAATTCCTCTTTAATAGGAACACATTCCAGTCGAGGGACCTCTTCATCTTTAACACACGCCAGCTCTGTAACCTGCTTTAGACTCGCACACCACTCCTGGTCAAAGGACTCCTCTTGTGTGTAAACTGCTTCTATCCTTGGCCCCTCTTGTGCTTCATATTTAGGTATAGCATGGCCTTCTTTAGGATCTGTGTGAAAGAAAATTGTACAAAATATAACTTACAAGCCAATAGGGGTGCAAGATAATACCAATATAATACTGATATTCTTCAGTAACTGGTATTTGAACAATACTGGTATTTTTGGTTAAACTGATTCAGGGAAACATCTACTGGAAAATGTTGGCTATTATCTCGCAAGACAACCACTTCCTGTGAGAACTTGTAACGTAAGCTGTGCGAACACAAAAGAAAACATGGCAGAAGCACACACAGATTTAGAGCTGCTTAAATTCTGCAAAGCAAAGTCACATGTGTGGAATAATTTCCTCATAAAAATAAATAAATCAAAAAAGGATGGCTGTACAGCATCAAACATTGCTGTGTGTTCTTCATGCAAGGCTGAAGTACCAACCAAATGCTGAACCACTGAAGAACCAACCAAATGCTGATACAGACTGGGTAACGGCCACTGAAAATTATTTTTGTGTGTGTGTTTCCGTTTCTGGTCGGCAAGCATTCTGGTTTCGTGTATATAAAGCAATTTAGTATGCTCTCTGGTAATGATTCGATTTAAAATCATACGGTAACCGAAACCCCAAGGCGCTGAAATGCTGCACCTCAAATTAAAGGTACCAAAAGGGCAGCCATTGAATTCTCCTAATTAGACTGGTCAAGGCTTACCAATACAGACTCGTACCGTCTTACAGTTTGCAGAAAACCCATTTAAATCTTAATTAGACTAGGTGGTGTGCAGGTGGAATTTATATTTTCCGAATATTTGTGTATGAAGTAGGATTTTAGGTCAGTCAAGGGTTAATGTGTAGTTGAGAATGCATATGCCTCTATGTTATCAGCTGCAATGGAAATTGTGCGAAATGATTGTGTGCTTGTCTGTTGCTTGCAGGCCCAGGCTTATGACAAGACAGCAAAAGGATAAACCACAGATGTACATGCTCACAGTTAACAGGAACTAGATAGGGAAAAACGTTAAACCACAGAAGTACGTGCTCATAGTGACTCGCCTATACAACTGACTGAGAAGTTATTTCAAGAGTTGAAGTAAAAAAACAAGATCAGTCTCACCTTGTAATAGTCCCTGGTTCCCGTTCCTGCGGCAGTCTTGTTCACCCCAGTCGGGGTTCATGTTTCTGAGAGGCTGGTTACTGTCCGCATCTGCAGCGCTCATGCATCCCCGCACCGCTTTCAACTCGCTCTCTGATATTTCCAATCTCAGCTTCAGCCTTTCATTCTCTTTCTCCTTCCCAGCCATTGCAATCTGAAACTCGTTCAATTTACTGCCCACAACTCTTGTGATTTCCCACAAGACGGTGTCTACAGCCGCTTTCACTGCGTGCTCGATGGCAGAGCCGAGCTCGTCTTGCAAGAACGAAACGGACACGCTGACGTCCATCCTCGCCGGGATTCACTTTGACACTTCTGATGTGACAAGGAAAGAAAATCAACAGACTCGTTTGACTTTTGCAAGGAGTAACTTTCGCATTGCACGCTGCCCGAGTGCCCTTAAATGAACAGAAAATTGGCTTTTTGTTTCAGGACTCAATGCATGTAATAGAACTATATAAATTATTATGAAACATAACCAGCAGGTGGATTGAAAACCTGTAAAAATAAAAAAAAACCCAGCAGCCGTTGCACTCGCCTGCCTCCGGATCACAAACTAAGCAAACACTTCACTTTGCAGAAGCGAAGGGAGAGCGTCACTAGCAGTGGGCGTGCCTGGTTGCAATCGCCGCGTTTTATTGGCTGCAGAAACTCTCTTGAGCCATCTTCTTGCGAGGCTGATTGGCTGGACCATGTTGGCTCCGGCTGCCTCGTGTTTTCCTATTGCAGAGTCCCGTTGAGGATCCGAAATGGCGCCAGTTTCCTCCCTCTGCTTTTGATGCGGTTTGTATTCCAAAGCCTCTGATCGGTGTGTGGGTCGTTGTATTTAGTTTGATTTATTCATGGATCTTTTTTTAATTTAGTTTTTTTAGTTAAAGTGGCTGTTTAGATAGGGAATGGAAGACTTGAGATCAAATGGATTGTACTGTTTTTTATTATTATTATTATTACAATACAAAAAGTTATTACCCACTGACACAACCTTTAACGATGCTGCTGGAAAGCTGTGATTTAATTACGTTGTTTATCAGGTTGTTTGCATGCAGCTTTTTCATGATTGCATCTGAAGTATTTGTAGATGTTAGTGATCTTACATAATAAAGATTAATTCTCAAACTGAACGCAGTTGGGATTCAAGGAAACACATGTAGATGGATTAGGGAGTGGTTAACATGTAGAAAACAGAAAGTACTGATTACAGGAAAAACCTCAGAATGGAGTGTGGTAACCAGCGGTGTACCACAGGGATCAGTATTAGGTCCTCTGCTATTCCTAATCTACATTAATGATTTAGATTCTGGTATAGTAAGCAAACTTGTTAAATTTGCAGATGACACAAAAATAGGAGGAGTGGCAAACACTGTTGCAGCAGCAAAGGTCATTCAAAATGATCTAGACAAGATTCAGAACTGGGCAGACACATGGCAAATGACATTTAATAGAGAAAAGTGTAAGGTACTGCACGCAGGAAATAAAAATGTACATTATAAATATAATATGGGAGATACCGAAATTGGAGAAGGAATCTATGAAAAAGACCTAGGAGTTTTTGTTGACTCAGAAATGTCTTCATCTAGACAATGGGGGGAAGCTATAAAAGGCTAACAAGATGCTCGGATACATTGTGAAAAGTGTTGAATTTAAATCAAGGGAAGTAATGTTAAAACTGTACAATGCACTAGTAAGACCTCATCTTGAATATTGTGTTCAGTTCTGGTCACCTCGCTACAAAAAAGATATTGCTGCTCTAGAAAGAGTGCAAAGAAGAGCGACCAGAATTATTCCGGGCTTAAAAGGCATGTCATATGCAGACAGGCTAAATAATACTATAAAGATATAAAAGCCCTATTATAAAAGTATGATTTTAATTTATTTTGAAAATGTGCCACGGTTTACTAGAATTATAGTCTACATAATGATTTAATCCATATGTCACTGAAACAGTAGGTCTGTTATTTCAACAAATTGAATACAACCATATATACAATATCATTATATATAGCCATATACCGTGTTGCCAGTTCATTTTACTATGGGGGCAATCTGTGTCACACCAGCCAGAATCCAGGAAAATCTTCACCTCAAGATTGTGACTCTGCTTAAATTTTGTATAGTGGAAGATACAGATCAGGTATGAACCCAGGCCACATATTTAAGCTCAGCGAGTATTTGCTGAGATACACCCCCTTTTGTAGGGAGGGTCTCATTTTGAGAATCTAAAAATGATATTCAGAATGTCAGTAGCCCTATGAATGGTTAAGTTATGAGCACACCTAAGCAATGTCAAAGCGATATCTCTTCTACTTGAAGGAACATCCACTTAAAAATCACTCAGGAATTTGACAGTTTTTTCAATTAAGCCCCCCCCCCCCCCCATCAACACAGGCATACTGCAGTGGTGGTACATATTTTACATGAATTCTACAGAAGACCTCCCTGGCTATCTGTACAGAAGCATTCATAGGGCTGCTTACATTCTAAATATCTGAGCATCTGGGTTTAATAAAGTGGAAAACAACTGAGCTATGGGGAGGGTGTGAGAGACACCTAATGGGGTGCGGTCCCTTATCAACTGGTGGCGTGAAGAATGTACCTCAACTACCCAAAAATATACAGTGATGTTCTGGAATGCTTCTGGACTTGAGGCAATGGTCCTCTGCTTTAAATAAAGATGTAACTATTTTGCTGAAACCAATAAGACTCCTGTTTCTTTATTCATACTCACAGGCACCCAATCCACGTTTAATCCAACTTCAAACAACAAAACATACAAAAACACCTGCTTATTATATTTACTACAGCACATACAAACATACCAAGGCTTCAACTCGGCACAAAATAACTGCTTGCACAATGATTGCAAAAGGCAAAGCTTGCATGTAACGACGTTATTTACAATCAACACAACCCATTACTTTTGGTAAAGCCAGCCACAATCAAATCAAACAGATTTTCAGATATTCAATACTAACTGCCTTGCTATTTTTTGCGTTGTTTTTAGCATATAAGTCAGTTACTAAACACCACCTTGTACAGTGTTCTTATAAGTTTGGTACACCAGCAATAATTAACTTGTTTGAAACTCATAGCTCATCTAAATCCATGTTTGAGGCAGACGAGAACGATTCGGGATCACTTAAATCAGCAACAGCCTTCTCAGCAAATCTTCACCCATTTCTGTTACATGAGAGTAGATATTAAAAACTTCATGCTGATTTGAACTCTGCTCTCGCCAAGATAAGCACCAACTAAGACGTAGCTTTGCAGTAAACTAATGTGATCCATCTGCATCTCTATCCATTTGTGTTTCTTTCCATCTGTTGATGTAGATATCCTTGTGCCTGATGTTGATTGCTGAAGTGTAATGCTGGCTCCAGGGATCAGCTTATTTTTCCTCCCCAGCGCATCAGCACACACAACGGCTGCGATGCTGGCTCTGGGGATCAACCCAGTGAGGTCTCCCCAGCGCATCAGCATGACAACCGTCTGGATTGAGCTAAGTAGGGTACATCTCTGGGGTCTTCAAGTGGGCACCTCCTGTCCTCGGTGTTTCGTTGACTAGCCCCACGACACCTCAAGAGGGCCTGACAGTGATTCTGGCGTCCCAGCATCACCCCCCTCCATCCCCCACTCAGCTCAGCCCAGCTTACTTACCCGTACATCAGCGTTGCTTTCTTTCTATTGTGCTTGAGATCCCCATCCAGAATCTTTCAGTCTCAACCACAGCCAGTTGCTGCTCCTTTCTGCTGCTTCTT
>NC_054578.1:2596761-2621761 GCF_017654505.1 Polyodon spathula
TCTCTCTCGTCTCTCTCTCTCTCTCTCTCTCTCTCTCTCTCTCTCTCTCTCTCTCTCTCGTCTCTCTTCCCCTCTCTCCTCTCCTCTCTCTCTTCTCACCTCCCCCCGTCTCTCTTTCCCTCTCTTCTCTCTCTCGTCTCTCCTCTCTCAGCTCTGCAGTCCCGGCTCAGTGCTGCTGGTCCAGGAGTCTGTGTGGGAGCCCGTCCTCTCCCGGCTCCGGGTTCGAATGTCCCGGCTGCGCTGTGGCCCCGGGCTGGAGAAGTCCGTGGATCTGGCGCCCCTGCTGGACGAGAGCCAGCGGAGCAGCATGCGGGCCCTGCTGGAGGAGGCCAAGAGAGAGGGGGCAGAGGTGAGAAACTGCACTCTGCGGCTGCCATCTTGGCTCCAGCTCCCCCGTAGGTTTGAATAGGGAGCAGAGTCCAATGCAGAGCCGCAATGGAGCCAGTTTCATAGACTAAAACCACACTGGGAATAGACTATCGATTTCAAAGGAGTTTTGGTTCAATGTGAATTCAATCACTAACCTTTAGACTAGAAGTCTCTCTCAGTGTCTTCAGTGTGAATTCAATCACAAAACCCCCAGATCAATAAGGCAGGAAACTGGCTCCATTGTGGCTCAAACACAGACAGCTCCCCCTCTCTCAGGTGTTCCAGGTGTGCGGCCCCTCCCTGGCGAAGGACGGCCCCTTTGCCCCCCCCACGCTGCTGACGGGCCTGGCCCCCGCCTCCCGCATCTTCAGGGAGGAGATTTCCGCGCCGGTCTTGACGGCTCTTCCGTTCCGAACCTCCAAAGAGGCGATCGCGCTGGCAAACAACTCGCGCTACGGGCTGGGGGCGGCCGTGTGGACCGAGAGCCTGGCACTGGCCCTGGAGGTGGCAGGGAGGTGAGAGAGAGAGACACCTAGAGGAGAGGAGGAGACACTGCAGGGGGAATATAGAGACACACAGAGACACCTAGAGGAGAGACACTGCAGGGGGAATATAGAGACACACAGAGACACCTAGAGGAGAGGAGGAGACACTGCAGGGGGAATATAGAGACACACAGAGACACCTAGAGAGACACAGAGACACCTAGAGACACCTAGAGGAGAGGAGGAGACACTGCAGGGGGAATATAGAGACACACAGAGACACCTAGAGGAGAGACACTGCAGGGGGAATATAGAGACACACAGAGACACCTAGAGGAGAGACACACTGCAGGGGGAATATAGAGACACACAGAGACACCTAGAGGAGAGACACTGCAGGGGGAATATAGAAACACACAGAGACACCTAGAGCTTTTAGAAATGGTAATAAAATTTTACTGTGTGCAAGTAAACTTCTCTCTCCTCTCTCTCTCAGTCTGCAGGTTGGTTCAGTATGGATTAACTCTCACAATCTGGTTGATGCTGCTGCTGGATTCGGAGGGGTGAAGGAGAGCGGCTTCGGCCGAGATGGAGGGAGAGAGGTGAGAGAGAGAGAGAGAGAGAGAGAGAGAGAGAGAGAGAGACACAGGATGTGATGTTTATACTGCGTAACTGTTTTTGCAATACCATCAACCTTTGAATTTGAGAGAAGAGATTTGTACCGTGTTAATATTGATCTCTCTCTCTCCTCTCTCCTCTCTCTCTCTCTCTCTCTCCTCTCTCTCCACTCTCTCCTCTCTCCTCTTTCTCTCTCTCAGGGTTTGTTTGAGTATCTCCGTCCCGCCTGGTCCTCTAGGCCACGCCCCTCGACCTCTGACCTTGACTACATGTCATTCGGGACATCCTGCGAAACTCCGCCCCTCCCTCAGGGAGCAGGAGGGGTGGGCAGGGAGGGGGAGGAGACCCCAAAGTGAGTGACACTGTCTCTCTCTCTCTCTCTTCTCTCCTCTCTCTCTCTCTCTGTATAATGTTACATGATCTGTTTTGTTTCTCAGGGTTGATCGCTCCTACAAGCTGTATATCGGGGGGTCCCAGGTGCGCCCCGATTCGGGGTACAGCCGCCCAGTCCTGACTGCGGGGGGGGTGCTGCTGGCCTACGTTCCCGACGGCAACAGAAAGGATATCCGGAACGCTGTGGAGTCAGCCAATAAAATACAACCAGGGTGAGAGAGGAGAGAGAGAGAGGAGAGAGAGAGAGAGGAGAGAGAGAGAGAGAGAGAGAGAGAGAGAGAGAGAGAGACTGACTGTCAGTGTGTTTAGCAGAATATTTAGTGCTAGGAAACTGGCACCATTGCGGCTCTGATGTGGAGTCAGTGTCCTACATAAACTATGTGGCATCAGAGCCAAGATGGCCGCCACTGGGCTGCAGTTTCCTCACATGTCTCTCCTCTCTCGCCTCTCCCTCTCTCCTCTCTCTCTCTAGCTGGTTTACGAAGGGTCCCCATGCACGCGCTCAGATCCTCTATTTCATCGCGGAGAATCTGGAGCTGAGGGGGGCGGAGTTTGCCCAGGGGCTCAGCCTCCAGTCAGCCGTCTCACTGGAGGAGGCGCAAAAGGAGGTGGGGCTTAGCGTGGCCAGGCTTTTCCATTGGGCGGCGCTGTGTGACAAATATGGTGGATCAATTCAGGTGAGACTAACTCAAGTCTCCAGTTGACCCCCACCCCCTCTTTCCCTGTCTCTGATGGTACAGTCCAGTTTCTGATCCAGTGCAGTTCTGGGTGACGAAGGCATTAAAACGTTTCTCTGCTAACTTGACTTTCTCTCTCAGTCTCTTCTGGTTTGGAGTTTCTGATCCAGTGCAGTTCTGGGTGACGAAGGCATTAAAACGTTTCTCTGCTAACTTGACTTTCTCTCTCAGTCTCTTCTGGTTTGGAGTTTCTGATCCAGTGCAGTTCTGGGTGACGAAGGCATTAAAACGTTTCTCTGCTAACTTGACTTTCTCTCTCAGTCTCTTCTGGTTTGGAGTTTCTGATCCAGTGCAGTTCTGGGTGACGAAGGCATTAAAACGTTTCTCTGCTAACTTGACTTTCTCTCTCAGTCTCTTCTGGTTTGGAGTTTCTGATCCAGTGCAGTTCTGGGTGACGAAGGCATTAAAACGTTTCTCTGCTAACTTGACTTTCTCTCTCAGTCTCTTCTGGTTTGGAGTTTCTGATCCAGTGCAGTTCTGGGTGACGAAGGCATTAAAACGTTTCTCTGCTAACTTGACTTTCTCTCTCAGTCTCTTCTGGTTTGGAGTTTCTGATCCAGTGCAGTTCTGGGATGACGAAGGCATTAAAACGTTTCTCTGCTAACTTGACTTTCTCTCTCAGTCTCTTCTGGTTTGGAGTTTCTGATCCAGTGCAGTTCTGGGTGACGAAGGCATTAAAACGTTTCTCTGCTAACTTGACTTTCTCTCTCAGTCTCTTCTGGTTTGGAGTTTCTGATCCAGTGCGTTTTTGATTGGTTGCTCGTAGGAGACGCCCTTCCGAGGCTCCACCCTCTGCTTCAGGGAGCCAATCGGGGTTGTGGGCGTGGTCTGTCCGGACGAGAAGCCCCTCCTCTCCTTCGTGACCCTCATGGGAGCAGCCATATGCCGCGGCAACGCTGTTGTCATAGTACCCAGCCCTAGCAACCCCCTTCCTGCATTAGCCATGTGTCAGGTAGGGAAAAATATCTGTGTGTGTGCAGTGATGTTAGTCAGACTCCTGCTGCACAGCGGTGTGATCCAGTCCTGCTTTCACTAGGAGTTTAATAATCAGACTCCCGCTGCACAGCAGTGTGATCCAGTCCTGCTTTCACTAGGAGTTTAATAATCAGACTCCCGCTGCACAGCAGTGTGATCCAGTCCTGCTTTCACTAGGAGTTTAATAATCAGACACACCTGAGCTTGTTCGCTAGACACACTGGGGGCTGATCAAGCTGGGACCAGAGAAACCTGGACTGGATCACACTGCTGTGCAATAGGAGTCTGATTCCCAACTCTGTGGATCTCACAGTGAAACCTGGACTGGATCACACTGCTGTGCAATAGGAGTCTGATTCCCAGCCCTGTGGATCTCACAGTGAAACCTGGACTGGATCACACTGCTGTGCAATAGGAGTCTGATTCCCAGCCCTGTGGATCTCACAGTGAAACCTGGACTGGATCACACTGCTGTGCAATAGGAGTCTGATTCCCAGCCCTGTGGATCTCACAGTGAAACCTGGACTGGATCACACTGCTGTGCAATAGGAGTCTGATTCCTAGCCCTGTGTGTCTCACTTTCTCTCTCTCTCTGTCTGTCTGTGTCTGTCTCCTCTCACCCTCTCCTCTCAGGTGCTGGAGACCTCTGACCTCCCGGGGGGCGTGGTGAACATCGTGAGCGGGGAGCGGGATCAGCTGACCCGTCACCTGACCGGACACAGCGGCGTGCAGAGCGTGTGGTACTTCGGATCTGAGCAGGTGGGGAGAACAGCCTGGAACACAGAGCATAGAACACAGAGCATAGAACGCAGAGCATAGAACGCAGCCTGGAACACAGAGCATAGAAAACAGCCCTGGAACACAGCCTGGAACAGAGCATAGAAAACAGCCCTGGAACACAGCATAGAAAACAGCCCTGGAACACAGCATAGAAAACAGCCCTGGAACAGAGCATAGAACACAGCCTGGAATAAAGCATAGAAAACAGCCCTGGAACAGAGCATAGAACACAGCCTGGAATACAGCATAGAGCACAGTCTGGAACATAGCCTGGAACACAGTCCTAGAACAGAGCCTAGAACACAGCCTGGAACACAGCATAGAGCAAAGTCTGGAACATAGCCTGAAACACAGCCCTAGAACAGAGCATAGAACACAGCTCTAGAACACAGCATAGAACAGCTTGGAACAGAGCATAGAACACAGCCCTGGAACAGAGTATAGAACACAGCCCCGGAGCACAGACCTGCCCTGCCCTGCCCTGTCAGCTCAGGGGGGGGGGGGGGGGGGGGGGGGGGGGCACTGTGACGAATCCACACAGACCCCCCCCAGCAGCCGTTTCTTCCCTCGCTTCGCTGTGAATGCTGAAGCAGCCCGAGCCACACCAGCAGCCCTCGCCTGAGTCCCGTGCCAATAGTTTAGTGATAGGAAACTGGGCCCTGCGGCCGCCATCTTGGCTCTTATTCCTCCATAGCTCTCAATGGGGAGCCGGTCCCTGTCAGAGCCACCATGGAGCCAGTTTCCTCACCTCTCTCTCTCTCTCTCTCCTCCCTCTCCCCCCCTCACTCTCTCTGTGTCTCTCTCTCTCCAGGGCTCTCAGTTTGTGGAGTGGAGCTCCTCCGACACTCTGAAGCGAACCTGGGTGAACTACGGCCAGCTGCGCGACTGGAGCTCTCCTGAAGAGGGCGCCGGAGAGGAGTTCCTGCTGCACGCCACACAGTGCAAGAACGTGTGGATGCCTGCGGGGGAAATATACGCTAACTGAGAGAGAGGAGAGGGGAGAGAGTGAGGGGGGGAGAGGAGAGAGAGGACGGGAGGAGGAGGAGGAGAGGAGAGCGGAGAGAGGAGAGGACAGGAGGAGGGAGGACAGGGAGAGGAGAGAGAGGACAGGGAGAGGAGCGAGGGGAGAGGAGGGGTCCAATACAATAATTCAATAAATTGCCTGTGCAGGTTTCGGATCAACAAAATCTCATGCAAGGCAGTCGAAGGGCGAAGATAAAAGACCTTTAGACCTTGTGGAGTGAAGTTAGTGAGTCGATACGTACGTGGGGACGACCTCCTATCTTGATGTCGGGCATCTTAGTAGATCGTACTGCAGTGTTAGAGAACGTTCTCAGCTTCCGCGTCTTATTTTCTGGAAATCTGGAACACCTGCACTTCACTGCTGCCCCCTGCTGGAGGATAGAAATACAGCCGTAAGGAATATATATATATATATATATAGACATGAATACAGCAGCCTTGTATCATTATTAATAACCTGCAGCACTGTGCTGCCCCCTGCTGGAGGATAGAAATGCGTTCTAACTCGCTATTCCTTACTGCTGTCTTTCTGTCATGCGCTAGGAGGCAGCAGAGCGGATCAGAACGAAGTCATTTAACATATGAAATGGAAATGTTATGTTTTTTTTTTTTTTTTAAATTTTTATTACTAATTACAGCGCTATTGATTTTGAAATGTCTTTAAATACAGCGCTAGACCCTGATATTGCTGAGATCCAGCCCTCTGAAATGTCTTTATTATTAATTAAAAAAAATAAATAAAAAAACTTGAGACTCGTTTCTGCAGTTCGGTGTGCGTCTGCCTGACTGGGGGAGAGAATCCGGTGAAAATCTATCGGACTGATCCGGGCTTAACGGAAGAGGGGCGGGGCCAGGTGGAGGGATCAGAATTCAATTAGCCAAGAAGAAAGAAGAATTGTGGGATATCTGACTGAAATGTCTTTATAATATACAGCACTAGACCCTGATATTGATGAGACCCAGCCCTCTGAAATGTCTTTATAATATACAGCACTAGACCCTGATATTGATGAGATCCAGCCCTCTGAAATGTCTTTATAATATACAGCGCTAGACCCTGATATTGATGAGATCCAGCCCTCTGAAATGTCTTTATAATATACAGCGCTAGACCCTGATATTGATGAGATCCAGCCCTCTGAAATGTCTTTATAATATACAGCGCTAGACCCTGATATTGATGAGATCCAGCCCTCTGAAATGTCTTTATAATATACAGCACTAGACCCTGATATTGATGAGATCCAGCCCTCTGAAATGTCTTTATAATATACAGCACTAGACCCTGATATTGATGAGATCCAGCCCTCTGAAATGTCTTTATAATATACAGCACTAGACCCTGATATTGATGAGATCCAGCCCTCTGAAATGTCTTTATAATATACAGCACTAGACCCTGATATTGATGAGATCCAGCCCTCTGAAATGTCTTTATAATATACAGCACTAGACCCTGATATTGATGAGATCCAGCCCTCTGAAATGTCTTTATAATATACAGCACTAGACCCTGATATTGATGAGATCCAGCCCTCTGAAATGTCTTTATAATATACAGCACTAGACCCTGATATTGATGAGATCCAGCCCTCTGAAATGTCTTTATAATATACAGCGCTAGACCCTGATATTGATGAGATCCAGCCCTCTGAAATGTCTTTATAATATACAGCACTAGACCCTGATATTGATGAGATCCAGCCCTCTGAAATGTCTTTATAATATACAGCGCTAGACCCTGATATTGATGAGATCCAGCCCTCTGAAATGTCTTTATAATATACAGCGCTAGACCCTGATATTGATGAGACACAGCCCTCTGAAATGTCTTTATAATATACAGCGCTAGACCCTGATATTGATGAGATCCAGCCCTCTGAAATGTCTTTATAATATACAGCACTAGACCCTGATATTGATGAGATCCAGCCCTCTGAAATGTCTTTATAATATACAGCGCTAGACCCTGATATTGATGAGACACAGCCCTCTGAAATGTCTTTATAATATACAGCACTAGACCCTGATATTGATGAGATCCAGCCCTCTGAAATGTCTTTATAATATACAGCACTAGACCCTGATATTGATGAGATCCAGCCCTCTGAAATGTCTTTATAATATACAGCACTAGACCCTGATATTGATGAGATCCAGCCCTCTGAAATGTCTTTATAATATACAGCGCTAGACCCTGATATTGATGAGACACAGCCCTCTGAAATGTCTTTATAATATACAGCACTAGACCCTGATATTGATGAGATCCAGCCCTCTGAAATGTCTTTATAATATACAGCGCTAGACCCTGATATTGATGAGATCCAGCCCTCTGAAATGTCTTTATAATATACAGCACTAGACCCTGATATTGATGAGATCCAGCCCTCTGAAATGTCTTTATAATATACAGCACTAGACCCTGATATTGATGAGATCCAGCCCTCTGAAATGTCTTTATAATATACAGCACTAGACCCTGATATTGATGAGATCCAGCCCTCTGAAATGTCTTTATAATATACAGCACTAGACCCTGATATTGATGAGACACAGCCCTCTGAAATGTCTTTATAATATACAGCACTAGACCCTGATATTGATGAGATCCAGCCCTCTGAAATGTCTTTATAATATACAGCGCTAGACCCTGATATTGATGAGATCCAGCCCTCTGAAATGTCTTTATAATATACAGCACTAGACCCTGATATTGATGAGATCCAGCCCTCTGAAATGTCTTTATAATATACAGCACTAGACCCTGATATTGATGAGACACAGCCCTCTGAAATGTCTTTATAATATACAGCGCTAGACCCTGATATTGATGAGATCCAGCCCTCTGAAATGTCTTTATAATATACAGCACTAGACCCTGATATTGATGAGATCCAGCCCTCTGAAATGTCTTTATAATATACAGCACTAGACCCTGATATTGATGAGATCCAGCCCTCTGAAATGTCTTTATAATATACAGCACTAGACCCTGATATTGATGAGATCCAGCCCTCTGAAATGTCTTTATAATATACAGCGCTAGACCCTGATATTGATGAGATCCAGCCCTCTGAAATGTCTTTATAATATACAGCGCTAGACCCTGATATTGATGAGATCCAGCCCTCTGAAATGTCTTTATAATATACAGCACTAGACCCTGATATTGATGAGATCCAGCCCTCTGAAATGTCTTTATAATATACAGCGCTAGACCCTGATATTGATGAGACACAGCCCTCTGAAATGTCTTTATAATATACAGCGCTAGACCCTGATATTGATGAGATCCAGCCCTCTGAAATGTCTTTATAATATACAGCACTAGACCCTGATATTGATGAGATCCAGCCCTCTGAAATGTCTTTATAATATACAGCACTAGACCCTGATATTGATGAGACACAGCCCTCTGAAATGTCTTTATAATATACAGCACTAGACCCTGATATTGATGAGACACAGCCCTCTGAAATGTCTTTATAATATACAGCACTAGACCCTGATATTGATGAGATCCAGCCCTCTGAAATGTCTTTATAATATACAGCGCTAGACCCTGATATTGATGAGATCCAGCCCTCTGAAATGTCTTTATAATATACAGCACTAGACCCTGATATTGATGAGATCCAGCCCTCTGAAATGTCTTTATAATATACAGCGCTAGACCCTGATATTGATGAGATCCAGCCCTCTGAAATGTCTTTATAATATACAGCGCTAGACCCTGATATTGATGAGATCCAGCCCTCTGAAATGTCTTTATAATATACAGCTTTAGAATCCATTCTCTCACCTCTTATATTTATTAACAGGATCACTGAAATGTCCCTTTAATAGGAGCGCTGACCATCTTTAAAATGAGACTCAGCCCTCTTAAATGTCTTTATAATACACAGCACTAGACCCTCCCTTTAATGGAGATCTGACCATCTTTAAAATCCATTCTCTCACCTCTTATTAGCTTTATTAACAGATCACTGATGAGATCCAGCCCTCCTTTAAAGGAGCGCTGACCATCTTTAAAATCCATTCTCTCACCTCTTATTAGCTTTATTAACAGCGATCACCGACCCTTTAAAGGAGCGCTGACCATCTTTAAAATCCATTCTCTCACCTCTTATTAGCTTTATTAACAGGATCACTGACCCTTCCTTTAAAGGAGCGCTGCCCATCTTTAAAATCCATTCTCTCACCTCTTATTAGCTTTATTAACAGGATCACTGAAATGTCTTTATAATATACCCTCCCTTTAAAGGAGCGCTGACCATCTTTAAAATCCATTCTCTCACCTCTTATTAGCTTTATTAACAGGATCACTGACCCCTCCCTTTAAAGGAGCGCTGACCATCTTTAAAATCCATTCTCTCACCTCTTATTAGCTTTATTAACAGGATCACTGCCCCTCCCTTTAAAGGAGCGCTGACCATCTTTAAAATCCATTCTCTCACCTCTTATTAGCTTTATTAACAGGATCACTGACCCCTCCCTTTAAAGGAGCGCTGACCATCTTTAAAATCCATTCTCTCACCTCTTATTAGCTTTATTAACAGGATCACTGACCCCTCCCTTTAAAGGAGCGCTGACCATCTTTAAAATCCATTCTCTCACCTCTTATTAGCTTTATTAACAGGATCACTGACCCCTCCCTTTAAAGGAGCGCTGACCATCTTTAAAATCCATTCTCTCACCTCTTATTAGCTTTATTAACAGGATCACTGACCCCTCCCTTTAAAGGAGCGCTGACCATCTTTAAAATCCATTCTCTCACCTCTTATTAGCTTTATTAACAGGATCACTGACCCCTCCCTTTAAAGGAGCGCTGACCATCTTTAAAATCCATTCTCTCACCTCTTATTAGCTTTATTAACAGGATCACTGACCCCTCCTTTAAAGGAGCCTGATATTGATGAAATCCAGCCTCTGAAACTCTTATTAGCTTTAAAATATACAGACCCCTATTTCAGCGCTCCATGTTTAATTGATGTTGTATCATATAGCTTTATTAACAGGATCGGCTATTGAAACTGCTGGGGGGTGTCTGAATCGTGGTTGGTGTTGTTGTATAATATATTAAACTATGCTATTGAAACTCAGGGGGGTGTCTGAATCGTGTTTGGTGTTGCTGTATAATATATTAAACTATGGCTATTGAAACTCAGGGGGGTGTCTGAATCGTGTTTGGTGTTGCTGTATAATATATTAAACTATGGCTATTGAAACTCAGGGGGGTGTCTGAATCGTGTTTGGTGTTGCTGTATAATATATTAAACTATGGCTATTGAAACTCAGGGGGGTGTCTGAATCGTGTTTGGTGTTGCTGTATAATATATTAAACTATGGCTATTGAAACTCAGGGGGGTGTCTGAATCGTGTTTGGTGTTGCTGTATAATATATTAAACTATGGCTGGCCCCTCTCAGGGGAGTGTCTGAATCGTGTTTGGTGTTGCTGTATAATATATTAAACTATGGCTATTGAAACTCAGGGGGGTGTCTGAATCTTGTTTGGTGTTGCTGTCACCTAATATATTAAATTAACATGCTATTGAAACTCCCTTTAGGGGGGCTGACCATCTGAAAATCCATTCGTGTTTCTTGTTAGCTGTATAATATATTAAACTATGGCTATTGAAACTCAGGGGGGACCATCTGAATCATGTTTGGTGTTGCTGTATAATATATAAAACTATGGCTATTGAAACTCAGGGGGGACTGTCTGAATCGTGTTTGGTGTTGCTGTATAATATATTAAACTATGCAGATTGAAAGCTCAGGGGGGTGTGTCTGAATCGTGTTTGGTGTTGCTGTATAATATATTAAACTATGGCTATTGAAACTCAGGGGGGTGTCTGAATCGTGTTTGGTGTTGCTGTATAATATATTAAACTATGGCTATTGAAACTCAGGGGGGTGTCTGAATCGTGTTTGGTGTTGCTGTATAATATATTAAACTATGGCTATTGAAACTCAGGGGGGTGTCTGAATCGTGTTTGGTGTTGCTGTATAATATATTAAACTATGGCTATTGAAACTCAGGGGGGTGTCTGAATCGTGTTTGGTGTTGCTGTATAATATATTAAACTATGGCTATTGAAACTCAGGGGGGGTGTCTGAATCGTGTTTGGTGTTGCTGTATAATATATTAAACTATGGCTATTGAAACTCAGGGGGGTGTCTGAATCGTGTTTGGCGTCGCTGTATAATATATTAAACTATGGCTACTGAAACTCAGGGAGCAGACCCAAGCAGATTTGTTGTTTCCTTTTTGAGGGTGTTGTTGCTGGACTTTCTAAAATTATCTGTCCCTCATGAAAGTCTTATGCAACACATGCAACTCCGGTTTTGCTTTCGTTTTGAGACAGAAAGCGAGCGGGGAGCATGGATTTGCAAACGGATGGAAGATTGAATCTCTTTTTAACGCTGCAGTTTGAGACCAGACCGAGATTTAACAACGGGTACAAACTCCGACATAAATAAAACTCTACCTTGCTATTATAAAAAAATAAACCTTGTGAGCGGGAGGAAACGAGACGCTAAAGTTGCAGAAAAGTTTTAACTTGTTTGAGGCGCAGAGCTGCAGACTCGCGGTCGGTTTGTTTTTGTTTTTTTTTTTAAATGCAAGAACTGAAAACAAATCAGCAGACTTTTTAAAGAGCGATCTGTTGAATGCAAACCGTTTTTTTTTTTTTTTTTTTTTTTTGTCTGTGGATATTTATGATTTTTGAAAGTTTGCCCGAGGAAGCTCACAAAACCTGCGCCGGAGGTAACATATTTTATTATGAAAAACTCAGGGGGGTGTCTGAATCGTGTTTGGTGTTGCTGTGTGATATATAAAACTATAGCTATTGAAACTCAGGGGGGTGTCTGAATCGTGGTTGGTGTTGCTGTATAATATATTAAACTATGGCTATTGAAACTCAGGGGGGTGTCTGAATCGTGTTTGGTGTTGCTGTATAATATATTAAACTATGGCTATTGAAACTCAGGGGGGTGTCTGAATCGTGTTTGGTGTTGCTGTATAATATATTAAACTATGGCTATTGAAACTCAGGGGGGTGTCTGAATCGTGTTTGGTGTTGCTGTATAATATATTAAACTATGGCTATTGAAACTCAGGGGGGTGTCTGAATCGTGTTTGGTGTTGCTGTATAATATATTAAACTATGGCTATTGAAACTCAGGGGGGTGTCTGAATCGTGTTTGGTGTCGCTGTATAATATATTAAACTATGGCTATTGAAACTCAGGGGGGTGTCTGAATCGTGTTTGGCGTTGCTGTATAATATATTAAACTATGGCTATTGAAACTCAGGGGGGTGTCTGAATCGTGTTTGGTGTTGCTGTATAATATATAAAACTATGCAGATTGAAACTCAGGGGGGTGTCTGAATCGTGTTTGGTGTTGCTGTATAATATATTAAACTATGGCTATTGAAACTCAGGGGGGTGTCTGAATCGTGTTTGGTGTTGCTGTATAATATATTAAACTATGGCTATTGAAACTCAGGGGGGTGTCTGAATCGTGTTTGGCGTCGCTGTATAATATATTAAACTATGGCTATTGAAGCTCGGGGGGTGGCTGTCTGAATCATGCTTGTTGCTGCAGATTTAATTAATAAGGTCTGTTTCAACCTGTCCTTATAAAGGCTACGCCCAAAGCAAACAAGCTAATCGAATCGACTTCTTTTGGTTCGTGTTTAATTCACTCTGCAGCATTGCAAAAGCCAAACCGTCTCCTCTCTCTCTGGCGTGAAACTCGCTCTTCGCGTTATTGAGAGCCCCAGCTGCTGAGCAGATCGGATTCGGGGGGGGTCTGTCTGTCTGTGATCCGTTGTCATCACCGGGAGATTTGCTTCAGTCTTAAATCCCAGCGATTTCTATTCATTTTCCCCACTAAAGTCCTCCTCGCAAATTCTTGCCCCCCACGCTGTTCTGCACGGGCAGGGGGGGGGGCCGGGGGGGGGGGGGGGGGGGGGGGGGGGGGGGAGGGGGGGGGGGGGGGGGGGGGTCACTGGAAAAAAAAAAAAAAAAAAAACAGCGTTAGAAAAAAAGTAACACGCAGCTCGACCCCCCCCCCCCCTCCCTTCTCTGCTCAGAGATCTCCGAGCCCGGCTGAGTGACATCACTCAATCACAGCAGCCCAGCTCTGTATAGGCTGATAATACAGACTGATATAAACAAGGGCGTGTAAAAATGATGAGCCGTCATCAATGCATTAAATATTGCTCTGTGTCGCCTGTGACTCCGGGTACGAGATTCCGAGGGGAATTCTCCACGGGTGTGTGAACAGCGACACCTAGCGGCTGCGTCTCAGCTCTGAATATTTTGCATCATTACTATTTCATTGAATTGAATTACTACAGCTGCATTTTATAAATAAAGTTACCCATATTATTATTATTATTATTATTATTATTATTATTATTATTATTATTATTATTATGCGCTTCGTTCAATAGGACGGTAACGCCATGGGGCGCTCTGATCGCTGAACTATATTGATAAGAAACTGCACCCAGTGTCGGCCATCTTGGCTCAAATTTCGGTACAGCTCCCTATAGGTGAGGTCCCTGTCAGAGCCGCAATGGCGCCAGTTTCCTGATCTATAATGCAATTGAGCAAAGTGCTTGTAACGGTGATAGGAAACTGCACCCAGTGTCAGCCATCTTGGCTCCAGAGTCTCTATAGCTCACAATGGGGAGCTGAGTCCCGCTCAGAGCCGCAATGGAGCCAGTTTCCTCTATTTGATATACAGCAATAATAAACTGCACCCAGTGTCGACCATCTTGGCTCCAGTCTCTATAGATCACAATGGGGAGCTGAGTCCTGCTCAGAGCCACAATGGAGCCAGTTTCCTCTATTTGATATACAGCAATAGGAAACTGCACCCAGTGTTGACCATCTTGGCTCCAGTCTCTATAGATCACAATGGGGAGCTGAGTCCTCCTCAGAGCCACAATGGAGCCAGTTTCCTCTATTTGATATACAGCAATAATAAACTGCACCCAGTGTCGACCATCTTGGCTCCAGTCTCTATAGATCACAATGGGGAGCTGAGTCCTCCTCAGAGCCACAATGGAGCCAGTTTCCTCTATTTGATATACAGCAATAGGAAACTGCACCCAGTGTCGACCATCTTGGCTCCACAGTCTGTATAGATCACAATGGGGAGCTGAGTCGTGCTCAGAGCCACAATGGAGCCAGTTTCCTCTATTTTCTATACAGCAATAGGAAACTGCACCCAGTGTCGGCCATCTTGGCTCCAGAGTCTTCATAGCTCACAATGGGGGAGCTGAGTCCCGCTCAGAGCCACAGTGGAGCCAGTTTGCTCTATTTGATATACAGCAATAGGAAACTGCACCCAGTGTCGACCATCTTGGCTCCAGTCTCTATAGATCACAATGGGGAGCCGAGTCCTGCTCAGAGCCACAGTGGAGCCAGTTTCCTCTATTTGATATACAGCAATGGGAAACTGCACCCAGTGTTGACCATCTTGGCTCCAGTCTCTATATATCACAATGGGGAGCCGAGTCCTGCTCAGAGCCACAATGGAGCCAGTTTCCTCTATTTGATATACAGCAATAGGAAACTGCACCCAGTGTCGGCCATCTTGGCTCCAGAGTCTCTATAGCTCACAATGGGGAGCCGAGTCCTGCTCAGAGCCACAATGGAGCCAGTTTCCTCTATTTGCTATACAGCAATAGGAAACTGCACCCAGTGTCGACCAGCTTGGCTCCAGTCTCTATAGATCACAATGGGGAGCCGAGTCCCGGTCAGAGCCACAATGGAGCCAGTTTCCTCTATTTGATATACAACAATAGGAAACTGCACCCAGTGTCGGCCAGCTTGGCTCCAGTCTCTATAGATCACAATGGGGAGCCGAGTCCTGCTCAGAGCCACAATGGAGCCAGTTTCATCGCCTGTAATCCAATTCAGCAAAGTGCTTTAACAGGCTATAGAGTGACAGGAAACTGGAAACTGTCGGCCATCCTGGCTCAAGGTTCTTCTCTCTCTCTGTCTCTCCCCGCAGTTTGTTGTCGGCGATGTGGCGACGCTTGCACGACGCGGGCTCCCTTGTCATGTGACTGAGGGACGAGGAGGAGAGGGAGGAGGAGGAGGAGGAGGAGGAGGGGTGGGGCTGTCTCCTGGCTTCTCGTGTTCCAGATCGCTGGTGGGTGTGGCCTCGCTCCCTGAGATTGTGCTTCGACGTGTGACCTCAGACCCCAGGCAGATAGGAGCTGAGCAGAGCCCTTTAGATGAAGGGTCTGTGATATTCTTTGAGCGCTGGGTGCGGAAGCAGCTATCTCCTTTGTGTGTGTCCGTGTTATCTCTGTGGTGCAGGGGGGGGGGGGGGGGGGCTAGCTGTGTGGCTCAGACCCGCCCCCCCTTTTTTTCCGGCTCCTATCGGCCTCACTCGGCCGTCGAAAGGTTTCCTCTGCTTTTCCTGGAGAAAAAACGACTAGAGACCCTCGCTTGACGTCTTTTTTTTTTTTCCCGATGATGTGGGACAGGGTCCGGGCGTCGGGCTGGAAAGGGTTAATGCAGGCGCGCTCGCCCAGCGGTAGCGGAGTTAAAGGCTGCCGAGCACGGCGCTCTCGCACGGGCGCAGAGGCGATGCAAGCTGGCAGATCTGCACCATGAGCGGCTGTCCTGGTTAGTGTCGCTCGGTCAAGTCCGGGCTAAATGCGGAGAGGTGGAACTGTGCTGGGGACTGCGAGGGGGGGGGGGGGGGGCATGATGTTGCCTCTGATGCTCCCTGGGGGGGGAATTCCGATTGAATGAGGTAATCCGGGTCATTATTTTTTTGCGTTGGCAAAACTCCCCCCAGATGAAAGCTGTTCTGTGATAAAGAAGAGATCTGTTGTTGCAGTTTCACAATCCTGTAATTGAGGAGGAAAGAGTCATGCATATTTCATACGCATACATTTCATGTTTTCCATAGCAAAAGCACAGTATAGTGTAACAAACCATAAAGCCTAAAGGACAGAGGAGCATTGTAAAGCACAGAGAGGTCTGGTAAAGCACAGGGAAGCATTGTAAAGCACAGAGAGGTCTGGTAAAGCACAGGGAAGCATTGTAAAGCACAGAGAGGTCTGGTAAAGCATAGGGAAGCATTGTAAAGCACAGAGAGGTCTGGTAAAGCACAGGGAAGCATTGTAAAGCACAGAGAGGTCTGGTAAAGCACAGGGAAGCATTGTAAAGCACAGAGAGGTCTGGTAAAGCACAGGGAAGCATTGTAAAGCACAGAGAGGTCTGGTAAAGCACAGGGAAGCATTGTAAAGCACAGAGAGGTCTGGTAAAGCACAGGGGAGCATTGTAAAGCACAGAGAGGTCTGGTAAAGCACAGGGAAGCATTGTAAAGCACAGAGAGGTCTGGTAAAGCACAGGGAAGCATTGTAAAGCACAGAGAGGTCTGGTAAAGCACAGGGAAGCATTGTAAAGCACAGAGAGGTCTGGTAAAGCATAGGGAAGCATTGTAAAGCACAGAGAGGTCTGGTAAAGCATAGGGAAGCATTGTAAAGCACAGAGAGGTCAGGTAAAGCATAGGGAAGCATTGTAAAGCACAGAGAGGTCTGGTAAAGTTGTTATTAGTTAAATTCTCATACCAGGGCTGCGTGCCAGGCTCTTGTGGGATTATGGACTTTAATTTAATAATTCACCCCCACACACACAGACCGAAAGCTGGCCAGGAATTCTTGTCTCTGTGCAGGCGCAGTGCTCTGCTCCAGATAAGGGTTTGGGTCTGGGAGTAACCAACCCTTTTAATGGTAGCACTGAGAGATTTAAAATGTGTTTTCAGAGGGGTATAAAAGAGCCATATGTTTGAGCTGCAGCGTGACTCTGAACTCCTGCATGCGAAACTTCAAATCAGAGTGTGTGTGTGTGTGTCGATTTCTCAGTCTGTGTGTGTGTGTGTGTGTGTGTGTGTGTGTGTGTCAGTCTGTGTGTGTGTGTGTGTGTGTGTGTGTGTCTGTCTGTGTCTGTGTGTGTGTGTGTGTGTGTGTGTGTGTGTGTGTGTGTCTGTCTGTGTGTGTGTGTGTGTGTGTCAGAGTCTGTGTGTGTGTGTCAGTGTCTGTGTGTGTGTGTGTGTGTGTGTGTGTGTGTGTGTGTGTGTGTGTGTGTGTGTGTGTGTGTGTGTGTGTGTGTGTGTGTGTGTGTCTGTCTGTCTGTGTGTGTGTGTCTCAGTCTGTGTCTGTCTGTCTGTCTGTCTGTGTGTGTGTGTGTCAGTGTGTGTGTGTGTGTCAGTGTCTGTCTGTTTGTGTGTGTGTGTGTGTGTATGTGTGTCAGTGTCTGTCTGTGTGTGTGTGTTGATTTCTCAGTCTGTGTGAGTTCGGTGGCTGGTGGCCATCTTGGTGAAGGGACTCCTCGATACCAAGATGGCCTCCCTGCGAAGGCAGAGGCTATCCAAACGAATCTCACTCCAGAGTCTGGCAGGCCTGTCCAGAGTACAGAACCAGGAGCCAGCGTGGCTCTGAGAGCGACTCTGCTCTGTTCTGGACTCTGTGATCGACCCCAAGTGATTTCAGTACATTAGCAATGCAGAGCGTCACCCTGTTCATTGGAACCAAGCCCCACTAGATTCCTTACAGATGGATCTTTCTTTCCATAACGATTCTCCTGCTGCTTTCCGAACCACTTCAGCCCAGCGTGAACGATAAAACACACAGCGCCCCCGCCTTGTGTTTTGGTCATTGCAGAACAATCTGCTATGACACACGAGCTGTGATTCGCAGACCGCACAAAAATAGGAGGATCAGCAAACACTGTTGCAGCAGCAAAGGTCATTCAAAACGATCTGGACAAGACTCAGAACTGGGCAGACGCACGGCAAATGACATTTAATAGAGAAGTGTAAGGTTCTGCACAAAGGCAATGAAAAGGTGCATCAGAAATATCATATGAGAGAAAGGGAAGAAGGAATCTGTGAGAAAGCTCTAGGAGTTCACGTTGACTCAGAAATCTAGACAGCGTGGGAGAAGCTATAAACAAAAGGCCAACGAGATTGTCGAATATACAGTGAAAAGCGTTGAACTGAAATCAAGGGAAGTCGTAATGTTAAAACTGTACGATGCATTAGTGAGACCTTGTCCAGAATTCCATGTTCAGCTCTGGTCGCTCCAAAAAAGGATATCACTGCTCTAGAAAGAGCGCAAGGAAGAGCGACCAGAATTATTCCGGGCTTAAAATTCACGTCATACGCAGGCAAGAATTTAATCTATTCAGCCTTGAACAAAGAAGACGATCTGAGTCAAGCATTCAAAATCCCTCAAGGTATTGTCGAACCAGGGGACCTGACAAAAGAAACAAGGTCCGGGGGTCACAAACAGCGATAAAGGGCGTTCAGAACAGAAAATAGGAGGCGCTTTTTTACACAGAGAATCTTGAGGGTCTGGAATCAACTCCCCAGTAATGTTGTTGAAGCCGACACCCTGGGATCCTTCAAGAAGCTGCTTGATGAGATTCTGGGATCAATAAGCTGCTTTGAATTTGTACCTGTGTTCGTTTTGTGCAGTAGAGCACATGTTTCCTTTGCGTGTTGTATTGGGGTTTTTTGGGGGGGATAAATTTAGTAATCGCTAATAATTTGATTATTTTCTCCCCATTTGGGTTATCCAATTATTTTTTGACTCGCGCCGTCCTCCGAATCGCGCGCCTGTGTCTTTACCCGCCTCGGAGCTGCGTGCGCCCGTCGCTAGCAGTCAGTTCCGTCGATCGTTTGTGTTTCTCAATGGAAGGAGGCTCTTGTGTTGATTTTGTGTTTCTCAATGGAAGGAGTCTCTTGTCGTGTTGATTCAGTTTTTTCTCAATGGAAGGAGTCTCTTGTGTTGATTCAGTTTTTTCTCAATGGAAGGAGTCTCTTGTGTTGATTTTGTGTTTCTCAATGGAAGGAGGCTCTTGTTGTGTTGATTCAGTTTTTTCTCAATGGAAGGAGTCTCTTGTCGTGTTGATTCTGTTTTTTCTCAATGGAAGGAGGCTCTTGTTGTGTTGATTCTGTTTTTTCTCAATGGAAGGAGTCTCTTGTCGTGTTGATTCAGTTTTTTCTCAACGGAAGGAGGCTCTTGTTGTGTTGATTCAGTTTTTTCTCAATGGAAGGAGGCTCTTGTTGTGTTGATTCAGTTTTTTCTCAATGGAAGGAGTCTCTTGTGTTGATTCAGTTTTTCTCAATGGAAGGAGTCTCTTGTTGTGTTGATTCTTGGAAGGAGTCTCTTGTTGTGTTGATTCAGTTTTTTCTCAATGGAAGGAGACTCTTGTTGTGTTGATTCAGTTTTTTCTCAATGGAAGGAGACTCTTGTGTGTTGATTTTGTGTTTCTCAATGGAAGGAGACTCTTGTCGTGTTGATTCAGTTTTTTCTCAATGGAAGGAGACTCTTGTTGTGTTGATTCAGTTTTTTCTCAATGGAAGGAGACTCTTGTGTTGATTTTGTGTTTCTCAATGGAAGGAGTCTCTTGTTGTGTTGAATTCTGTGGAAGGAGTCTTCTTGTTTTTGATTCTCAATGGAAGGAGACTCTTGTGTTGATTCAGTTTTTTCTCAATGGAAGGAGTCTCTTGTCGTGTTGATTCAGTTTTTTCTCAATGGAAGGAGACTCTTGTGTTGATTCAGTTTTTTCTCAATGGAAGGAGGCTCTTGTGATTTTGTTTTTTCTCAATGGAAGGAGTCTCTTGTGTTGATTCAGTTTTTTCTCAATGGAAGGAGACTCTTGTGTTGATTCAGTTTTTTCTCAATGGAAGGAGTCTCTTATGTTGATTTTGTGTTTCTCAATGGAAGGAGTCTCTTGTTGTGTTGATTCAGTTTTTTCTCAATGGAAGGAGTCTCTTGTTTTGCTCATAATCCGCACTTTGAGTTTGTTTTTATGTGTGAAGAGGCGTAGATACTGATCTAGAAAGAACAGCCCTCCTGAGCATCACAGTATCACAGTGTATGCATAGAGATAGAGAGAGAGAGATAGAGAGAGAGGAGAGAATGAGAGAGACACAGACAGAGAAATAGTGAGAGAGACAGAAAGACAGAGATAGACAGAGAGGAGAGAGATAGAGGGAGAGAGAGTTTTAGCAGGAGTTATTCTTGGCTCACTCTGATCAGGACAGATAACTGTGAATAAACCAAAATAAAAAAGGGCAGATAGCATCTCGCTTTGTTTCAATTTGACAGATGTGTCCACACTGCTCTGTTTTAAAGATCGCTCACCTCCAGCACAATTATTCAGAGAAAGTAGATTCGTAACTAAATCTACCGCGAGGTTCCCCTTGTCTGGTGAAATTTAAAATATATAGAGATAGAAAATTAAATTCTAAATACTGGATTGTATTATTTTTCTCAATAACACAGTCGGTGGAATTCAGTGCTTACCCGGTATATTTAACACCCCACCTCTGCTCACAAATGATTGGACAGCTGTCAGATCTGTCACTTTCCCATTGGCTACTCACTCGCCTTCAATTTTCAACCAGAATACAGTGAACGGCCTCTCCTTGCTTGTGATTGGACAGCTGCGTAACACCTGGCAGGTGTTCGACTCTCCTATTGGTTAAACTCGCAGTCAGCACCTGCAACTGAAACAGACACCTGTCCCGCACAGCCAATAAGGGGGCAGCGCTGTCTGCAGGACCGCTGGGGCGCTTTTGCGGTAAAAAGTGTTTGAGGCTTGCTTTATTTTCCCACGCTGCTGCCCGCCAGAAATGTGTTCACGGCCCATAATTTAAGAACAGCTGCCGAGGAACGATGGCCTTTGAGGACCACTGATCTAGAGAGCTGGGAAAGCACCATATCAAAGAGGGAAGGAGAGAGAAAGTGAAAGTAACAGAAGCCACAGGCAGACAGGCAGGCAGGACGGGCGTGTCTACTAGAAGGAATGAACGGTACTTTTCATTTATCTCTCAGAGATTCCCCCCCCCCCCCTTGAAACCAACTCTCCAATCTCAACTGAGAACACAAAGGCAGACTACCAGACCGAGACCCTCTCTCTTCTCTCTCACACTCTCTCACTCACAGCTCTGCCTGGTCTCTACGAACTTGCCCGCATCTCCTGCCATGAGTCCGGTGAGTGCAGATTCATTCATTAACATTGCATGAGAGTGTATGTGTGTCTGCAGCTTTAATGAAACTAAATACAGCTAATAAGAGGTGAGAGAATGGATTTTAAAGATGGTCAGCGCTCCTTTAAAGGGAGGGGTCAGTAATCCTGTTAATAAAGCTAATAAGAGGTGAGAGAATGGATTTTAAAGATGGGCAGCGCTCCTTTAAAGGGAGGGGTCATCGATCCTGTTAATAAAACTAATAAGAGGTGAGAGAATGGATTTTAAAGATGGTCAGTGCTCCTTTAAAGGGAGGGGTCAGTGATCCTGTTAATAAAGCTAATAAGAGGTGAGAGAATGGATTTTAAAGATGGGCAGTGCTCCTTTAAAGGGAGGGGCCAGTGATCCTGTTAATAAAGCTAATAAGAGGTGAGAGAATGGGTTTTAAAGATGGGCAGCGCTCCTGTAAAGGAAGGGGCCAGTGATCCTGTGAATGTTTTCTCTTGCAGAAAGAGATCCTGCTTGCTTGTATCATTGCTGAAGCCTTCATATTGACTTCAGCTTGTTCCTTACGCCCTATATCTACATACGGACCCCTGATACAGATTCTGGTAAGTCTGTCTGTTTGTCTGTCTGTCCCATAGAAAAAAGAACAGCAGTGAGTCATAAAGCATTGATAAAGCACAGGGAAGCATTGTAAAGCACAGAGAGGTCTGGTAAAGCATAGGGAAGCATTGTAAAGCACAGAGAGGTCTGGTAAAGCACAGGGAAGCATTGTAAAGCACAGAGAGGTCTGGTAAAGCACAGGGAAGCATTGTAAAGCACAGAGAGGTCTGGTAAAGCACAGGGAAGCATTGTAAAGCACAGAGAGGTCTGGTAAAGCATAGGGAAGCATTGTAAAGCACAGAGAGGTCTGGTAAAGCATAGGGAAGCATTGTAAAGCACAGAGAGGTCTGGTAAAGCACAGGGAAGCATTGTAAAGCACAGAGAGGTCTGGTAAAGCACAGGGAAGCATTGTAAAGCACAGAGAGGTCTGGTAAAGCACAGGGAAGCATTGTAAAGCACAGAGAGGTCTGGTAAAGCACAGGGAAGCATTGTAAAGCACAGAGAGGTCTGGTAAAGCACAGGGAAGCATTGTAAAGCACAGAGAGGTCTGGTAAAGCACAGGTCACTCGTATTGATTATCCCTTTCAAACCCTTACTATGCGCTTGAATTTGCTTGATTGATTCAAAACGCGAGTCAGAGGGGTGCGCGTCTCTGTGTGTGTGTGTGTGAGAGAGAGAGAGAGAGAGAGACACAGAGAGATTGTAGATTACGTTGTTTCATATCTAAACCTGCAACAAGATTGTATCAGCAGACTGTTAGAGTTGTATTCTAGTCTGTTCCAAAGCGCAGTACAAAACATTTATTAGTTTACACGTCTTGAAATTATTCATTAGAATTCTGTATTCTGCTGAAGATCGCTGGAACGGCGCCGATCTTTTAATCTAATCAATATTTCGCGAGTGTTGCGCTTTTTAAACGGGTGAGATTTTATTATTTTGGGATGCACCTCGACTCGAGATGCACCATCAGTCCGGACGTGTCCCCGATCCGCAGAGAGAAACCGCTGCGTCTCCCGATTGCAATAAATCTACGGTAGAAGGGAGTGGAACGGTAATAAAAACTACAACTCCCAGCATACCTCTGTCCGAATAGCCCCAGCAGCAGCAGCGAGGGATGATGGGAGCTGTAGTTCTTTAAGCAACAGCAGGCTTAGGTCTATACTGGGATCACTTTATTGGTAGATTTTTTGATTTAAATCTTTTTTCTTTTTTTGTTCGTTTTAGAATGATTCTCTCCCTCAAGATTATAATTTCCTCGTCAGAGTCCCAGCCAGAAGGTGTAAGGTGAGTAAATTATCTCCATAACTGCAACATCACCAAAATTAATTAATTCAGTGACTCGCGACTAGAAGAGTCTCTCAGTGTCTTCAGTGTGAATTCAGTGACTCACGACTAGAAGAGTCTCTCAGTGTCTTCAGTGTGAATTCAGTGACTCACGACTAGAAGAGTCTCTCTCAGTGTCTTCAGTGTGAATTCAGTGACTCACGACTAGAAGAGTCTCTCTCAGTGTCTTCAGTGTGAATTCAGTGACTCACGACTAGAAGAGTCTCTCTCAGTGTCTTCAGTGTGAATTCAGTGACTCACGACTAGAAGTCTCTCTCAGTGTCTTCAGTGTGAATTCAGTGACTCACGACTAGAAGAGTCTCTCTCAGTGTCTTCAGTGTGAATTCAGTGACTCACTCTCTCAGTGTCTTCAGTGTGAATTCAGTGACTCACGACTAGAATCTTTCTCAGTGTCTTCAGTGTGAATTCAGTGACTCACGACTAGAAGAGTCTCTCTCAGTGTCTTCAGTGTGAATTCAGTGACTCACGACTAGAAGTCTCTCTCAGTGTCTTCAGTGTGAATTCAGTGACTCACGACTAGAAGAGTCTCTCTCAGTGTCTTCAGTGTGAATTCAGTGACTCACGTAGAAGTCTCTCTCAGTGTCTTCAGTGTGAATTCAGTGACGTCACGACTAGAAGTCTCTCTCAGTGTCTTCAGTGTGAATTCAGTGACTCACGACTAGAAGTCTCTCTCAGTGTCTTCAGTGTGAATTCAGTGACTCACGACTAGAAGTCTCTCTCAGTGTCTTCAGTGTGAATTCAGTGACTCACGACTAGAAGTCTCTCTCAGTGTCTTCAGTGTGAATTCAGTGACTCACGACTAGAAGAGTCTCTCTCAGTGTCTTCAGTGTGAATTCAGTGACTCACGACTAGAAGTCTCTCTCAGTGTCTTCAGTGTGAATTCAGTGACTCACGACTAGAAGTCTCTCTCAGTGTCTTCAGTGTGAATTCAGTGACTCACGACTAGAAGTCTCTCTCAGTGTCTTCAGTGTGAATTCAGTGACTCAGTGTGTCTTCAGTGTGAATTCAGTGACTCACGACTAGAAGTCTCTCTCAGTGTCTTCAGTGTGAATTCAGTGACTCACGACTAGAAGTCTCTCTCAGTGTCTTCAGTGTGAATTCAGTGACTCACGACTAGAAGTCTCTCTCAGTGTCTTCAGTGTGAATTCAGTGACTCACGACTAGAAGTCTCTCTCGGTGTCTTTTTTAAAAGGGTTGTTCTCGCAGTGAATTGAGTTTGAATTAAAAGGATTCTTCTCTCTTTCAGAATGCCTCAGATATTGTTACCCTCAGGGTCTCCCTGGCTCGTCTGCATGACAAGGCTGGGAAGATTCTCAAACCTAGCGTTTCAAACTTATTGGAACAAATTCAGTTTGAGAATTGCTCCGCTCTGGAAAAGGTAAAGCCATTCATCATTATAATAATAAACCCTGACTGAGGCTCACAGTGAAGGCACAGCCCAGGGGAATAAAGCATAAAGCATGGGAAAGCATAGCAAAGCATTGTAAAGCACAGAGAGGTCTGGTAAAGCACAGGGAAGCATTGTAAAGCACAGAGAGGTCTGGAAAAGCATAGGGAAGCATTGTAAAGCACAGAGAGGTCTGGTAAAGCACAGGGAAGCATTGTAAAGCACAGAGAGGTCTGGTAAAGCATAGGGAAGCATTGTA